>NW_007730300.1:13252-15711 GCF_000696425.1 Galeopterus variegatus | reverse complement strand
ACAAACCTTCTATTTCCTACTAACAAGATACCAAAATTTGAAATTTCTCATTGGACAGCCTTGGGATCCGTTAGCAGCTTCATTTTTAGCCACTTCCCGTTCCCTGTCTGTGTTACCATTAAGGACACAGCGTCCCTTACCCAGGACTTCCCCTCCCTTGCCCCAACCCACTGGGGACACTTGCACTGCCATGTCTTTTTTCCACAGTTGATTGGGCCAAGGATGCGCATCTGACCCAACAATAACATCCTGTATTATATCGATGAGAAATACGATTCAAAAGTAAAATCTGGTACTCAGGTTTCTCTGTTGGCATTTCACGTTATGCCTACGACGCCAAATACCGAGCTCCTTTCTTGCCCTGAGAATCATGGTACCCACCCACCACCATCCCCTGATTAAAAATAATTTTCAGAATAATGTGATGCAGATGGCATAAATTTAAGCAGTTCAGAGGACTTATACCAAAATCACCGGGCTTTCACCCAGCGGTCCCACTCACAAGCCCACTGCTCAGAGGCAGAGCCTGTCACGGTGGCGCCAGCTGTGTTTATGGCACGTTTCCCGACTGACCAAGACCGTTGGCCTCTGTCGGCTCCCTGCCATGACGGAAGAATTGACTTCCGTCGCAAACCCTGCACACGCCCCTTCTCCGTGCTCCACAGTCATAATTCCTGCTGTTCTGTTTCATCCGTGTGCACAGAGTCCTGTCTGTGTACGGTGAGGGTGTCAGCAGCTGCCCTCACGGCATCCCGCCTCCCCACCTCTACTCCTCACACCTTTCAGCCAAATTTTAAGTGGCCAAAGCTGTCACATCCATGTAGTTCTGTTACTATAACCGAGTCTCCCATCTTCTCCTATAGATGGTGAAGAGAAATCGCGGGACCCACGATCGGCACTTACCTTATTGCGCGTGTGTAAATGCTACTCGTGTGCGGTCGAGTCACATGCCGGGGTGACTGCTCTTTCGCCCGGGCCCCACAGAATGATATTTGGGCACCAGAAGAGAGACATTCCCAGCACCAGGCTCACAGACCATCTTGCATCTCACGCTACATAAATCGCTGATAATCACGATGCTTACAATCGTTTTTATTTCTTTCACATTGGGCTCATAAACTCTTTGTTTTGTTTTTTTCAAACTATGTAATTTTCTTCATTTCTTATTAGGGAAAAAAACAAAGTATTTTTGTCATGTATTGAAGAGTTTCTATCTTCTCACTATCACTTTACTGAACAGAGTCTCTTTCTACCCGGGGATCTCCCTAACCTTCCGTCCACTGCAGGAATCCAGACCTTGGCTTTTCGCCCTCCTGTTAGCTCTTGCAGGCGAGAGCTTTCTACGGATCGAAATGGCTCAGGAAGGGCACAGTCCGTTCAGAGACCTCTCCTCCCGCTCTACACAGCGGTGGCCCAAGATGTCCTGTTGCTCTCCTGGGTTGGGTTGGTTATTTTCTGGATTTCGTGCCTTCCCTCTTTTCTCAGCCCTCATTATATTGGAATATATGCTCAAGTAAACTTCCTAGGAAGGAGGACCTTGAAGTGGACTTTATATCTGTGCATTACTGAAAATAACTTCATTCTAGCCTTCAGTTTAACTGACTGCTTGTTTTCTAAAATAAATCTCCCGCAGAATTTAGGACAAATTACATGGTAAACAAAGAAAAATAGACTCAAGAAAAAATGTATAAGGAACATCAAGGAAGGGCAAGAAAACAGCAGGAAAATACCATGACATAAGGAAAGAAGAAACAAGGATGACAATAGGAAGAAGAGTGGGTGATGGGCAGGGAAGAGACAGTCAGAGGGGACGTAAGACTGCGGTCCCTGAGGAAGGCAGGAATAGAGACGGAACGAATGTCCATCTAAAGCTTTAATCTAAGAAAACGTTCCAGATGAGCAAAGGAGAGCCCGAGTCTATGTGCTGGGCCCCGGCCGCAGTGACACTCTCAGACACCAGAGATAAGCCTCCAGCAGCATCCCCGACGCACAAAAAGTCATCGGACTGACATCACACTTCTTAAAACCACAGCACACAAAGCAGTGAAGCACCATTTTCAAAAACCAGTAAGAAAATGTGTGTACCAAGGTTTCTATACCCAGCCATCCTGTCTTTCAAGTAGGAAGGCTTCAGAAAAACTGGTTGAAACATGCAAGAATGGGGCCAGCCCGTGACTCACCTGGGAGAGTGTGGTGCTGGTGACACCAAGGCCACAGGTGCAGATCCTATACAGGGCCGGCCCGTGACTCACTCGGGAGAGTGTGGTGCTGGTGACACCAAGGCCACAGGTTCAGATCCTATATAGGGCTGGCCCGTGGCTCACTCGGGAGAGTGTGGTGCTGGTGACACCAAGGCCACAGGTTCAGATCCTATATAGGGCTGGCCTGTGGCTCACTTGGGAGAGTGTGGTGCTGGTGACACCAAGGCCACAGGTTCAGATCCTATATAGGGCCGGCCC
>NW_007730300.1:9377-12512 GCF_000696425.1 Galeopterus variegatus | reverse complement strand
AATATAATAGAAGACGATCTTTGTCTAACCAAGAAATGACTAGAAAATTTTCACAGTCCCCTCTGAGTGCGACCATATGCAAGTCTGGCAAAAGAAACAGAAAAAAAAAAAAAAAACAGTGCTTATTGAATCTGATACTCTACTCATGACGTAAATATTAAGCAAGCATAAATCAAACAAAATATTGAGACTTTTAAAAATTCTAATGTAATAAATAATGATGATAAATCTTCACATGTCACTTAATAAAGATTAATTATTTTCTTAATGAATTACTATTTGAAAGAGGCTTTCTCCTCTTCTAAACAAACAGGAAACAAAATCATATATTAAAGGGACAATTTTTGATTTCTGAAGATAATAAACTGTTATCTTATGTCCACTGGCAGCAGTTCAAAACTTTTCACAGAAAGGGGGTATAAATTTTAGACACTTGCAAAAATTCAAAGACAACACTTTCATACTACATTGTCTGATATTTCTCACTATTTAAAAATAAATGAATTTAAAGAAAACAGAAAACACCAAAGTTCAAAACAAAAATGCAATGAATGATAAAATTCGTAAGTTTGATGATAAACAGGATGTTCATATCATCTGAAAGAATCTACCCACAAAATGCTTATTAATTACAAAAGGAAAATATCGACTTCACAATAGAGAAACCTCAGATGCAGGATCTTAGCCAAGTTATTAAATTAAAACAGACAACTGGAACAAACCAGTATCATGTTGCTACTGATATCAGAAAAACAGCACACCAGTTCTGTGGCCTTCCCACCCCAAAACATCTAATCACAAGAAAATACCAAATAAATGAAATTGAGAAAAATTATTGAAAAGAATTGACCTGTAGTTTTCAAAAAGTCAAGGTTAAAAAAGACAGAGAAAGGCTTAGAAGTTGATCCAAGTTAAAAGAGACTAAGACGACACAATAATTAAATTAAACACACCATCCTGAAATGGGAAAAGTAGTCACAAGGGATTTTAGGCATTAATTGGAAATGGACTGTGAATTAAATAAGTAATAGCACTGTATTAATGTTGCATGTCCTGGTTTTGGTGACTGCGCTGAATTTATACAAGAGGTCATCACAGTAGGAAATGCACACTACAGTGTCCAGGCATTTAGAAAACCTTATCTCCGACTGTCAGATGGTTTTGAAAACTCGGTTTACATATACAATCTAATAGAAATATTATGTAAGCCATATGCATAATTTTAAATTTTCTAGTAGCCACATTAAAAAGATAAAAAGAAACAAATGATTTAATTTTGATATTTGATTTAACCCAGTGTACAAAATAGTATCATTTCATACATAATCAATATAAAAATTATTAACGAAACATCTTTTACACTAAGTCATCAAAATCTGATGTGCATTTTCATCTTACAGAGCATCTCGATAAGGACCAGCCACATTTCAAGTACTAAATAGCTACGTGTGGACAGAGTGAAAAAGAAGGGACGTGACTAAATCATAAATCAATTTTTAAAACAGGATAAAAATAAATACAACAATCCTTTGATCTGGATAAAAAGCATTTAGTACTTCCATGTATTATTCTCTTAACTTTTCTATAAGTTTCAAATGATTTCAAAAATCTTAAATTACAATAAAAACCAAACAGAAAAAGATGAGAATAAATGCAATAAACAATTTCATGCCAGTGAATTTGAAAACTTAACAAATGGGCAAAGTTCTAATAAATTTACTTAAATTAACTGACAAATCCATTACATTTTAACATAAGTAACCTATTTTGTGAAGATAACTGCATTTTCGGAAAGAGAAATAAATTGAGTGAAGTGGGTGGCATGGTTTTCCTTTTTGTCATCTCACTGATGCGTGACCTCGTAGAAGACGGCTGGGTCTCACACCCACGTCTGCATCAAATCTTCTGCAACATAGTTGTTTGGGCTGAAGGTAGGTGGTTGGGAAAGGAAGAAGTGTTTTTAATTTTCGCCGCAGATAGCTGTGAATATTCTTTGGTAGTAGTCCAAAAATGATGAGTGCATGTCTCCTAAAGGATGTGTGAATTGTGAAATGTGAAACCATATCAATAAGCTCGTTGTATTCTTAATCATAAAAATCTATTGGTCTATCTTCCACTTCGAATAGATCCTTACCAGTGCATGATTTTGTAACAACATGCATTAACCATGTGGAAAACGCCAGTTCACTGAGTCATGCAGATCTTCAAGTATTGACACATTGCATTATACGGTGCCAAAGTGTCACAGTCGACCACTTCAATAAGCTAAAGTGGAAAAATTATAGGATACCAATTGATGCAGAAAAAGCACTTGGCAAAAGCCAACACATATTTGTGATAAACACACTCAGCAATTTAGGAAGTGAGGAAAATTACCTCACCTTGAAAAAGAGCATCGGAAAATACCTGCAGCTAACATCACACTTCATGGTGGAGGACTCTTCCCCCAAGGTGGGGTAACGACGGGACGTCTTCTCTCACCACCCACTCGACATAGTGCTCACAGTTCGAGCAACTAAGGTAAGGCAGAGGAATAAATAAGATGCACATGGTTCGGAGGTGGAAAACAAACTGTCCCTATCTGCAGATGACAACTGTCTACTTAGAAAATCCAAAGGAGTTTATCTAAAAAAAGAAAAGTCGAATGATAGAAAAACAATCACAACAATCCCCGAGAACCAATAACTAAATTGATCAAATTCACAAGACACAAAAATCAATCTCCTCTCTATATACTAACAATGACTACTAGGAAAACAAATGTAAAAACACAATATTATTTAAAATCACTGTTAAAAAATGATATCCCTAGGGATAACTTTTAAAAAAACATATATAGTATATGTATGGTAAAAATTAGAAAATGCTGATAACAGGAATTAAATATCAAAATAAATGGAAAAACAAACCATGTTTCATGTATTAAAGACTCAACATAATAAAAATGTCAGTTCTTCCCAAATTTATCTACAGGTTTAATGCTATTTTTATCAAAATTCCAACAAGGATTTTTGTAGACACAGGTAAGCTCATTCTAATTCTTACACGGAACAGCAGGGGACCTGGAAAAGTGAAAACGTAACCTTAACAAACAAGAATAAAGCGGGAGGAATCGCTCTACCTCGTAACATAGCT
>NW_007730300.1:0-8894 GCF_000696425.1 Galeopterus variegatus | reverse complement strand
AAACGTAACCTTAACAAACAAGAATAAAGCGGGAGGAATCGCTCTACCTCGTAACATAGCTAATAATAATAGCACGCCCGCATTAATCACGGCAGCCAGTGCTGGTGAAGGGACACACACAGATCGGTGGATTGGGACACGGAACCAAGAAACAGACCCACACACATATGTCCTGCCGATCCCGACACAGGTGCAGAAAAAACGCAGCCTTTTCAAAAACGGAGCTGAGCACTTGGACACCAGTAAGCCAGAGAGAGAAACCGGAGCCTCACAGCTTACAGAAAAATTACCTCAAAATGGATCACAGACATAAGTGTAAATGGAAAATTACAACACTTTTAGGGAGAAAAAATCATAGGCGAATATCCATGAGATCCAGGGCTAGACAAACAGTTCTTAGACTTCCAGCCAAAGTGAAAGCCAATGAAGAGAAATCAACAAGCCAGACCTCATCGAAATCAAAAACTGCTCTGTGAAAGACCCTGTTCAGAAGATGGAAAGACAAGCCATAGACTGGGATTAAGTATTTGGAAACCAAATATCTGACAAAGGATTAGTATCTAGAAAAATACACACACACACACACACACACACACGTACACAACTCTCAAAACTCAACAGTAAAACAACAACAAAACAATTAGTAAAAGGTAAGAGACATGAACAGGTTTTCATTTTTCACCAGGGAGGTTATACCAATGGCAAGTAAGCACGTGAAAAGATGTTCAAATTCATTAGCCATTAGGGAAACGCAAATCAAAACACAGTGAGCTACAAGCACACACCTGTCACTGTGGCTAAAGCAGAAAAAAGTGGCAGCAGCAAGTGCTGACAAATTTGTGAAGACACTGGACACTCGCACACTGCTAGTGGAAGCATGAGACGGTACAGTCCCGCTGAAAGGTTTGGCAGTTTCTGATAAAATCAAACAAGCAACTGCCTTACAAGCAACGGCATCCCTGGACACTCACCCCAGAGAAAAGAAAACGTGAGTTCACACAAAGCCTGTGCACAGCAGCTTTATCTGCAGTCGCCCCTCTGTTGTGGGTGCACGACCTGAGCTCTGGTCGCCACAACTGTGTGGACATCCCCATACAAAGTTCTCTGCACCTGCAGCTCCACCCAGCTCCCACCCGCCTCCCTCCAGAATCCTCCTGGGTCCCTCAGAAGCTGCAGGAGACCCCTGGTGATGCAGAGGCCGGGACAGAAGAGCCCCGCGCAGGACTGCAGCCACCCAGTCTTGCTGCTGAGCGCCTGGGGCCACCTCTTCCCTGGTTTCCAGATGGGAATTAGGGCACAAGTCCCTTCTGCCCTCAGACCCTCACACCCATCATGGAAGGTTCCATCCCTCAAGTAATGCTTACCCTGGATCCAATGGGGGAAGCTATGACAAAATGAGAGTGATTTTAGGAAAGGAAACGTTCTATACCACATCGCCCACTCTCCCCCAGCGTCTCGTCAGGATTCGCTGCACTCTGGGTGCTGTTCTGAGTAACACATACAGAGCACTGCAGAGGCTCACAGTAGCTACTTAGTTTGTTCAGAGACGATTTGTTTTTACAACCCAGTTCTTGCCTATGTTGTTACAAACCAAAGTGGGTGGATCAATAACCCCTGGATAAAAGAATTGTTATTCTGTATCATCATTTACACCCAGCTCTAAAATACTAGAGTTGGCCCTGAGTCACTTAAATAAAGCAGTTCTTGCCTATGTTGTTACAAACCAAAGTGGGTGGATCAATAACCCCTGGATAAAAGAAGAGTTATTCTGTATCATCATTTACACCCAGCTCTAAAATACTAGAGTTGGCCCTGAGTCACTTAAATAAATTTTCCGAAATCCATTCTTTATGCTGAATTAACATATATGTACATTGCTTTTTCCTCCAAAGGAATAGATGAAATAGGAATATAAAGGTAAATTAGGTCCTTTTTTAAAGAAAGTATGAAATCAACGTCTTTTTTTTCAACTATGCTATTTTCAACCTTAGGAATTCTGGTGGAAGAAGCAGAACTTCATTCAACGATGCTGATATTCTGTCCTCTGAACACTAAAGGACACTGGTGTCTTGGCAGGACCATTTGGAAGTCCCCGCCCGGGGGCCACTGATGGCTGGCGGCAGAGGTGGCTGTGTGGGGGACACACTGGCTGGCTCCTAGGCTGTGGCCTTTCCTTGGTTCACATTGGAACACCTCGGGCGAGCGTGAGCAGGAAACTGCAAGCTGACGATCACTGCGGGATTGCGGAGCATTTTATAGTTGAATAAAAGTCAACAGTCAAGTTTCACCTGAAAGCACCAAATCCTCACTTAACGACTCCCGTGCCGTCTCCTAGTGTTTCTTATGAGAGTCCCTTGGGTCCTGCGTCTCATGCTCTGTCACTTTTCTCGGTTGGCATGGTCTTCCTCCCCCACACCTCTGCCCCTTTTCCTCGCCTCGAGTTCCCGTCCCTCCTTTTCTCAAGTCACCGCACTGCTGGCCGTCACTGTGCAAATGCTGCCCTGTGGGCTGCACAGTGCTCTGTGGCAGTTGGAGGTGCTGGACATTGTAGAGCCCCTGAATCCTACCCTCCCCTCACCGTCATAACTTCCAGAGTTTCTTCAGATGTGGTGCATTTATTATGCTCCTACGTAAGATGAAGAATTGTCAATATTTCATACACAAATGCCTTTGGTGGCAGATAAGTGGCTCCTTCAAGCTAAATATTTGACCCAGTTAAAACAAAAGGAATCGGGCTCCTCAGACACCATCCCCCGACCCTGAATCTTTGTCCACACTTTGCCCTGCCCAGCCCTGGCCAGCTCTTGCATTTAACATTGGCGCCGATGGCACACCCCAAGGACAGCAGAGGTGGCTGTGCCCTTAGCATCTGGGGTAAAGGATTGGACGAGAGCTCCTGCTTCTACAGAACTGTTCCAGGTGTGTGTGCAGGAGTGACATGCCACGGTGACACCTCCGTCAGTGGGGAGGAACGTGCTGATGAGATCTCTGACCCAAGGCACGCAGCAAATACCAGATGCCACATGAAGGGCTTCCAGTGGCAAGCGCAGGGACCTGGGTCAGGGATGGACGACAGGAGCACCCTGCAAACCACAGAATGCTCCGGGTGCAGGAACAGAAGATGCAGGTGAAACATCTCTGGTGTGGAGTGTGGGTGACTCTCCCAGGTTTGACTTGGGTGCTCGCTGTGCTCCAACCCCAGCCTTGCTCAGCAGGCGGGGAGCAGCTCCTCTGGGCGCCTGTCCCTCCCCTCCCGCCGTCTGCCACTCTCGGCACCCACGGCGTTCTCTCTGCTCCACATTCCGTGATCTCACGCCAAGACACCAGAGTCTGATTAGGAAATAAAAGCTAAACTACCAAAACACTGAACATACAATAACTCTGAAGTTTAAATCACTTCTGTTCATCTTACATGCCAACAAAACTGCTCACCCAATACTTTCTGAATAATTTTACATAAGGAAATTAAATTAACATATGATTTCCTTGCATGTGCTATAAAAACCAGCAGTAGATGTGCCGGGTTCAGCCATGTCTCATTTCCAGCTTATGCTTTCCCTGCTGATATTATCTTTAATTAATAAGTTGTTTCTTGGCAGGAATCTTTTTAAACCATGTATCCATTTTGTAGGGATCAACTTAGTTAAACTAGATAATGTAACACATAAAGCCACTTAGCAGGGAATGCATGTGAATTACATGTAATTTAGCAACATGCTGAAAGTTGCACATTTGAGAGCCAGCCCCCAAGCCCTCTGAGCTGCAAGATCCTTGCAGCCCACACTCTGCATGACATGTGTCCCTGTGTCCATCAGACTCTGTGAAGTGTCAGCATCAATCTGTATACTGAATACTAACAAGACTTTCTGTGTCATTTAACAAATAAAAGCATAAACCAAAGTTCTAATTTTTGCTATTTAAATAATAGATTGTCTTGTATATACCGCACTGGAGACCACAGCTTTAATTCCTTCGGAAAGGACAGATGAGGAGAAAGACACAGATTTGAACAAAATAAAGTTTTAAAAGGTGGAGTGCTTGGAGCCCTGGGGACCCCTTGGATGTGGTGGACAAGGGTGAAAGACGTGCTCTGGGCCACTGTCAGGTTTATACCTGTAACGCTTGTGCGCCACGGAGCTAGGGACCACCAAGGAGGAGCAGAGTTGGGGGCAGAAAGACGCTGAGCTGAGACTAGGGGTCTGTGGACTGTCCAGGTGGAAACATGCCTGGGAAGTCGGGGGTGTGCACCTGCACCCCACAGAGAAGTGCAAAGTGCGAAGGAAGATGCGGAGAGAGAACCAACAACACACGGCATCTCGGAAACCAAGGAAAGGTGGACGAAGAAGCGAGCAGGTCAAGCACTGAACCAACATTAAGTCCGAGAAAGGAAGGATAGAATTAGGAGACCCCAGCTGATTGAGTTTATGCCTGAGCTTCTGTTTTAATCATGCCATTTCCTGCACGATGCTTTATCTACACCACCAATAATTAACCCTGTGGCCCATATTTGACAATGTTCTCATTTTTTCTCTCAACCTCCAGAGAACAAGGCCTTGTTTAGGTCACTAATAAAGTAAAACGAGATCTTACTAAAACTCTTTTGGGGGTATTTTATGATTTGTGTCTCTGCTCTAGTTCAAAGCACATCCTGTGAAAATACGAAGACCCTCCTGTGGACTCGAGGCCCCTCCTGTCCCTGCACTCTCCTGCTCTCGTTTCCTTCCAGACGCCTTTGGCCCTAGCCCCGCTCAGAGCCTGAAGAGCCAGGACCCCCGTTGCATATGAGATCTGTAGGGCCTGCAGCGCACGACTTTAGGGCTGAAGACCTCAGTTCTCTTTTCTTTTGGGTGACTCTTAAGTTCTATTGAGTCTTGAACTGGAAACACAGCCATGTTTTCCAAAATCAGAAAACAAAATATTTTTTCTACCATTTTAATAACTTTCTTCACAAACTGAAATATACATCTGTGTCATGTAAATGACTAGTTTAGACTTTAATTGAAATTTTTGTAAAAAGTAACCCTTTGGGGACTTCCCAGTTCCAGTTCTGCATGTGAGGAGATTGGGAGTTGCCATTCTGTCCTGACAACGAGTAAAAAGCTGAACAGACTGGCAATCAACAGCCCTTCCTGAGTCTGTAAGAGAGGAGAGGCCACAGGGAAACCACAGCCCCCAGGTCTGAGAGGCAGACGTACTGTCTGTCTATCACGTAGAATGTTGTTGCTGCTCCAACAAAGGGAGCTCTTTCACACTCCCTATTCACGTTGTTTTTACATGAGATTCATGAATGTTAATTCAAGCAAATCAGGTCTAGGAAATTAATTAAGAAGAGAAAAAGATCTTTAAAGTTAGTTTTACTTCGATGCCTTTACCATCTAAAAGTGCTAATTAATTTCTCTCATATGTTGAGTATTTTAGCGGAGAGAGCTAAGTGAGTTTTTCTAGACTGTTGGTATCAATAATGGAGCAGAATAATAAGAGGCACTGTGGATTTCAAAGGAAACATTAGACTTCCAGTTTCTGGTCCAGCATGTAAGAAACTTGGACTTGCCACTCCAAGTTAACAACAAGTAAAAAGCTGAACAAACTGAAAAATCAGCAGCTCTTCTTAGGTTTGTAAGAGAAGTGAGGTCACAGGGCAAACAACTGCCTCCAAAATTGGAGATACCAAGAGGAGAGTACAGAGAAACACAACTTACTGGAACAGAAACAGGTGCTGAATGAAACTTCTGTGGGAACCAGTGCTAGGGTAGGAAACCTGAACTGTAATTGATAATTGCCAGAGGCTCAGTGTGAACAGCTCTGAGAAATAAAACTCCAGGGAGACCCAGTCATGAGGCCCTCACACTTTTGTGAATTTTACCTCCTGCTTCTGTCAGGAGGGGAAAAGGAACCATTTTGAAACATACCAGAACATTCTGTTCTCCTTGACAAGGTTTACCCTCAGGAGAAACTATTTTTCCATTGTCTAATCTGCTGAGGATTTATTAGAGCTTAACTGACCTGGGAGAATGGAAATACCCAACTACAGCCCCTCTAACCATCCTGTCCACCTGAGAAGGGGGCAGGACTGAGAAGCACATGTGAAGTTCATACTCTACAGGCACAGGATCACCAAAAGTTATAATCTTAGGACTGTACAGTGCTTCCCCTCTCCCCATACCTTACCACCACATTACTAAAGGCCTATTTAGAGCAGTTTCTTTTGCCTGGTGCATCATGTCTGTCTGTCAAGAAAAAAGTATATGAAAAGCCAAAAAAAAAAAAAAAAAAAACAGTTTGAAGAGACAGAGCCAGCATCAGAACCAGACATGGCAGGATGCTGGAATTACCAGACCGGGAACTTAAAACAACTGTGATCCATGTGCTGAGGGCACTAATGGACCAAGTAGACAGCATGCAAGAACAGAGGGGAAATGTAAGCAGAGAGATGGAAATCCCAAGAAAGAACCAAAAGGAAATTGTAGAGATCAAAAGCACTTCAATAAGAAGTGAAGAATGCCTTTAGGGTATCTGTAGATGGGATGCAGCTGAGGAAAAATCTCAGCCTGAGAATACATCAGTGGAAACCTCCAGCACCGAAAAGCAAAGAGAACAAAGACTGAAGAAAACCATAACATCCAAGGAGTGTGGGACAACTACAGAAGGTGCAACATATGTATAATGTACACCAGGAAAAGGAGAAAGAGAGAAAGGAACAGAAGGAATATTCTAAACAATAATGCCTAAGAATTTCTCCCAAATTAATGTCAGACGCCAAACTACAGATTCAGGAATCTTAGAGAACACCCATCAAAATAAAACCCAAACAAAACTATAGCCAGCTATACCATTTTCAAAATGCATAAAATCAAAGATAGATTTTAAAATTCTGAAAGAAGCTGAGGGTGGGAGGAACACCTAACCCATACAGGAACAAACACAAAAATTACGTCTGACTTCTCCTCAGAAACGATGCAAACAAGAAAAAACAGAGTGAAATATTTAAAGTTAAGTTAAGAGAAAAAACAAACAAAACACCACCAACCTAGAATTCTACACCCTGAAAATTACCTTCAAAAGTGAAGGAGAAATAAAGACTTTTTCAGACAAAAAAAAAATTGAGAAACTATGTTGCCAATAGAATTTCCTTGAAAAAAATGTTAAAAGAAGCTTTTTAGGGAGAAGGAAAATAATGTATGTCAGAAACTCAGACTGCATAGGGGGATTCTCAAGATGGCAACGGGTCTGGAGCGGGCGTGCCAGAAGACAGCGCAAGCCTGAGAAGTGTGTGCTGTGCTGCCAGAGTACTATATTTGCATTTCCAAGAGCAACAAAAACTGAATAAATCATTGATCAACTAATCTACAATGATAAAAAAGCAACAACAGATTCGAGGTTTTAGGGCCGACACAAAAGAAGATTCCTGAGAGCGCCCAAGCTGTGCCGCGGGACCGAGTGAGCAAGGCAACAAAGGCCAAGGAAGACGGCAGCGACGACGTGGAAACGGAGAGGAAGACACCTGACCAGCCCAGCTCTGTGAGCTATGTGAGTGACCCCCAACCCGGCCCCGCTTGCGGGGCAGACACCCGTCTGGCTCCTGCCTACCACACCAGGCTAGGCACTGGCACCAGCACTGCCTCCATTTTCTCGGGTGGGGGCGGAGCTGGCTGGCTCGGTCAGGCCTGCCCGCTTCGCTTGGCACGGCTCCTCACTGAGGCTTGCCACTTGCGTGCCTCGGCGTGGGGCCTCCCGGGGCCTGCAGACCGGCCTCCAATCCCACTCCCCCCGTGGATCTCTGGCAGGGCTGGTGGCATGGGGAGCCCCCGGCTAGCGTCGGGAGGGCAGGGAAGAGGAGCCCGGCCAGATTGTCACTCCACCGCACCCTGGGCTTCGGCCCCAGGTAAATTTCCTGTTTCCGGGAGGCAGATACCATCTCTGTGGTCATCAGTTTGGAAGAACCCCACACTGATTTCTGGTTGGGAGAGGTGTGGCTGGAGCGCTCCCGAGCTCACCTGAACTGGCCGGAGAGCTGACTGCCTGCGGGTGCTGGAGTCGGCCCACGCTGGGGGGATTCAAAGAGGAACTGTGTGCTGTGGGATCCTTCCCCAAGGAGCTCACGCCCTGGTGTGGGAGGTAACTCAACTACACAAATAACCGCAATAACAGGAGGAAATCACAACCTAGTGTGGGAGGTAACTCAACTACACAAATAACCGCAATACCAGGAGGAAGGTGAGAAGCCCAGAGAAAGCCTTATCCAGGGCCACAAAAGCACCCAGAGCGACCCTAGTAGAAACCTGAAAGTCTTCCTGGGCGAGGCAGGGCCGAACAGGGGCTTGAAGTCCCGGCTGATAGACGAGGATTGCAGAAGACACGCCCCAGCCCTGTACTGAGCGCACAGAGTGGGGAGGGGTCCAGCAAAGGAGGCGGAGACTCGGCAAGAAAGCACACACCCTACGGGCCGCCTCTGCAAGGTACAGCAGCCCCACCTAGTGCACACGGAGTGGGGAAACACCCGGATAGGGAGCGGAGACTCGGCAGAACAAACATACCCTGTGGGGCCGCCACTGTATAATCCAGCAGCTAGGGCGAGAGCTCACGGAACAGAGAGAAGTTCTACACGGGAACTGGAAGCCCAAAAGAGACCACACACCCTGCGGTACCGTCCTGAGATCCAGCAGCCCAGTAGAGTCCAAGCTGACCAGAGAGGAGGCATCCCGGAGAGGCCCAAGACCCGAGGCAAACACACACACACAAGACACTAGAGGCCAACTGAGCAGTCACAGAGGCAGCCATACCAAATTGACAGACACAGCCATACCTTAGTTAGCCAAGAGGGTCAAACCTGTGTACAGTGAAACCCCCTGCCAAAATGAATAAACATCCAAAAAAAGATACCAGAAACACAAAAA
>NW_007730299.1:200730-205817 GCF_000696425.1 Galeopterus variegatus | reverse complement strand
CAAGCAGAGATGGCTGTCCTGCCCTCCCTAAGCCAGCCTTCTCCACCCGCACCTGAGAAAATGGAGGCAGCTCTGTTGTGGGCGCCTAGCCTGGTGTGGTAGGCGGGAGCCAGGCGGGCGGGGAGCAGTCGGGATTCGCCCCGCAAGTGGGGCAGGGCTGGGGATGACTCACAGAGCTCACAGAGTTGGGCCGGTCCGGTGCGTTTCACTCCATTTCTGCGCAGTTTTTTGCTGGCTTTCTTGGCCTTTCTTGTCTGGGCTGCCCATTCGTTCCCGCAGCCGGGCTTGGGTGCTCTCAGGAGTCCTCTTCTGTGTCGCCTCTTCTGTGTCGCCCCCAAAACCTCGAACCTGCTGCCGCTTGTTTGTCGATGTAGGATCGTTGTTGAAAGAATTATTCGCCTTTTGTTGCTCTTGGAAATGCAATTAATACTCTGGTATCACAGCACACAGCTCTCAGGATCGCACTGTCTCCTGGCACGGCCGCTCCAGACCCGTCGCCATCTTAATCTCTAACACTTTCTAATTTATAATAAAAATAAAGTGAATAAGGATAATTCAAAGGACTTAAATTCTTTTAAAAAATTTATTCATTTGTTTCTAATTGACAGATAAATGTACATATTCACATGGTTCCATGTAATGTTTCAATCCATGTATATAATATGGAATAATCAAATTACGGTAATTGGCTTATGTAGAGGATTCATAAAGCAAATGTACTTCAGAGGGCCTGGTTTTCCAAAGCCTTGCAGTTTCACATATTGACCTTGAAAAGGACAAGAAATTTTCCTCAGGCTATAAAGTCTCTGGTGTAAGATAAGGATTTGTAACACAGCAAGGTTGCTGACTCCAAGACAGAGTGGTTACTGAATGATATGTAAAGTTGCTGGGAAGCTGCTAGAGGGAGAAGGAATGTTTGCTAGATCAAGTTTTGTTGGTGGATCATTTAATTTTCTAAGGGAATGTCATCTGACTTGCTTTTACTGAATGTTAACAGCTTCTATTGTTAAACTTGTTAAACGGTACTTAGCAAAACACCCACCTATGTCTCTTCCTGTAACTTCTTGGTCTGGAGAATAAATGCAGGAAGAGAACACCAATTTGTGGTTAATTTCCCAAGAAAGGAATGCCTCACGCTTGAGGGCTCTGGGGAAGTTAACCACTTCTCACTGCTCAGAAGAGATGGGCTTTGAGTAATCCTTTGTGGCTCCATCACCCAGGGGAGGTGGGATGACAACTCCATGGGGGGCAAAACAACAGGCTTATCAATCACCTCAGATATTTATCATTCCTTTGTGGTAAGAACATTCAAAATTCTCTCTTCTTACATTTTTTTTTTGAAATAAACAGTACACAATTGTTAATTATATTCATCTTACTATGTAATGGAGCACTAGTATTTATTTTTCCTAATTATAACATTTAATATGAGTAATTGAACAAGAGAACACTATTATTAAAACTTTGAAAGTCCTAATGACTATTTATATTTTAAAAATAAAATAAAAGTTATATAAATTTAACATTTATTTTCAAAAATATACTACACAAACATGTTAAAAGTTAAAATAGTATATAAAGATAACATATTTCAAATAAAACTAACACAAAATTTCTTTTACATTTTTCTAGATCAAATGGTCTCATGCTATAAATGAGATTACTTGAAGATTTTTTTCTCCTCAGGTTTCCTCATTTATTTATAGATGCAACATTTAATTGTGTATGTCTTTGTAATTTATTCATTTGAATGACCTGCTTCTAATAGAGATTTAGATTGTTTCCATTGTTCATTGTCATAAAGAGTAATTTAATCCCATTCATGTTGATGTTCCTTGAGTTATTTTTGTCAGTATATTTGTAGTTAAATTGTGATAGCACAATTTCTTAGTAAAATGGAATATGATATGTATATGTACATTTAAGAGATTTGGCAAAATTTCCCTTCCAAATAGGAGCACTAATGTATCTTCCTACCCATAATGTATCATAACAGTCCATCACATCCTTATCAACACTGAATATTATATATATAAAAAAATTATAAAATTTTATATATATATATAAAATTATATTAATTATAGTAATTCTTTTCATTATAGATTTCTGGTTTTCTGGCTAACTTATATATACATTCCATTAGTATGTCAATATTACATATAAAATTTACTAAATTTTTCTTTGGCTGCATGGATTTTTTTGTTGTTGTTTATGTTGAAATGTTTGATCAAAGTATAGATGTGGTGTTTGAATTTAGGTAGGGGCAAAGCATAGGGGAAATCACAAGGGAGTGATGTACCAAATGTCCCAAACTCCAGTTTTCCAAATAATTAGCCAATTGGTCCAATACCCCTTATTAAATATATCAACTTTTCTGCTGTGAATTGATATGCCATTTTTAAAATATACCAAATTCCTTTAGATACTTGAATATGTCTATAAAGCATACATTCTATTTGATTTCTCCTTTCTTGCATTTTCCATTTAAATATCCCTGTTTTTTTTCCAGCGTCATTATTTGTTTTACATACCCACATTAACTTTATTACCAGCTTTGAAAATTTGTTTAAAAATACTATTCATATTTTTATTCAGACCACATTGATTTCATAGACAGCTTTATATAGATTTGATTTTATTTTCAATTTATTTTCAGTGAATAACAAGGTATGACATCCTATTTATTATAGAATTATATATTCATTAGTAGGGTTTTATATCTTTGCTATGTATAATTTCATCATATTTCCTGTTAGAACTTTACCTAGATATTTTATCTTCTTGTTTGCTAATGTAAATGGAATATTTTCATTCTTGTATATTTGAATAAGTTGTTATTTGTATATAATAAAGCTATTAATATGTTTTAATGTAGATTTTGAAACGAGCCACCTTAGTAAAATCATGTTTTGTTTCTAACTACTTTATATTTGAGTCTATCCTACAACTTTTACTACTTTTTTAAAAAAATGGTATCAATTAACACCTCAAGAATAATGTAAGTGATATTGTGGATAAAAAGCTCACTCCTGATATTAATAGTAATGCTACCAGGGCTAAGCATGATTCTGGATTTGTGTCTGAAATATACAATGAAGATAAGTTTTTATAACTTTGAGATACATGCCCAAGAGTGCAATTGCTGTGTCATATGATAGTTATATGCTGACTTCTTAAAAAAATTGCCAAACAATTTTCCAGAGTGACTGTACTTAAAATTTATATTCCCACCAACAATGTATAACTAATCCAACTTCTCCACATACTTGCTGTCATTCAGGTTTGTCACTTTTATTCATTCTTATATGTTTGTAATTATATCTGACTCTGGTTTTATTTTGCATTTCCTTAATGGCTAGTGATGTACAACATCTTTTCAAGGCTTATTTGCAATCGTTATATGTTTTGATGAAATTTTTCTTTGTAGCCTTACCCTATTTGCTAATTGGACTTTTTTATTCCTTACTGTTGTGTATTCTTTGCATTTTCTAAATATGAATCTTTTGGCAGATATATGGTTTCCAAGTGTTTTCTCCCAATAGGTACATTGCTTTTTAATCTTTAAAGGGTCTTTTGGAGAAAAAAAATTAATTTCGATAAAGTCAAATTTAATTTTTCTTTCCTTTATGATCATGCTTTTGGTGTCATGTCTAAGAATCCTTTATTAAGCCTTAGGTCCTAAAAATATTTGCCTTTCTTAAGTTCTAAACGTTTTATAGTTTTATTTTTTTGCCTCTGGATATCTGATTGCTTCAACACCATTCATGAAAAGGCTATTTGTCCTCCACTGAATTGCTTCTGCACCTTTTTCAAAAATCAGTTACGCATGTGTGTGCGGGACTATTTTGGCATTCTCTATTCTGTTCACTGACCTAGTCTCATTCCTTCCACCAGCACCACACAGGTTTTATTACTGTAGCTATATAAGTCTTGGAACTGGGTAGACTAATTCTTCTCATTTTCTTTTCTCTTTTTAAATTATTTTACCTATTCTAGTTATATAAATTTTAGAATGCTCTTGTCTACTTCTACAAAAAATCTTGCAGGGATTTTGATAGGAATTGCATTTATCCTGTATATCAATTTGAGGAGAATTGACATCTTTACTCTATTGACTCTTCTAATTTGAGACCACAATATGACTCTACACTTATTTAGATTGACTTCTGTATTTGTCCGTTTTTGTGTTGCTATAACCATATACCCAATACTGAATAATTTATAAAGACAAGAGGTTTATTTGGCTCACGATTCTGTAAACTGGAAAGTCCACAATTGGACAACTGCATCTGAGGAGGCACTCAGGCTGCTTCCACTTATGGCAGAGAGTGGAAGTGGAGCCTGTATACCAGAGATCAGCGGTGAAAGAGGAAGTAAGAGAGGAAGGGGAGGTGCCAGGCTCTTGCAGGAATTAATCCATTCCCAAAAAAAAGCTCACTCACTCTCCAGGGAGGACATTAATCTATTAATGAGAGATCCACCCTCATGACTCAAACACCTCTCACTAAGCCCTGCCTCTAAACACTGCAACATTGGGGATCAGATTTCAAAATGAACTTTGCAGGGGGACAGACATCCAAACCATATTAACTTCTTTCATCAGTATTTTATAGTTTTCGGCACACAAGTCTTGTACATGTTTTGTTACATTTAACTCTTAACATGTCATTTTTAAACAACTGTCGATGGTATTATATTTTTCATTTTGGTTTTAGTGTGTTTATTGCTAGTATGTAAAAATACAGTTGGTTTTTAAATGTTGATCTTGTATCCTGTGTCCTTGCTGAATTTACTCATTCATTATAGGAACATTTTTTTTTAATTATTAAATATTTTGTCTCCATTGCTTTCTTTTTGTCTGCTTTTGTTTTTTGTAGATTCCTTGGAAATTTATATGTAAACCACCATGTCATCTGCAAATAGCAAGTTTTATTTCTTTCGTTGCCATTTATATGCTTTTTATTTCCTGGTCTTTGTTTATTGTGCTGGCTAAGACTTATAACACTGTTGAATAGCAAGGGTGACAGGGGACAGACATACTTGCTTTGTTTCTCTTCTTTTTTTTTTTTTTTTTTTTTTTTTTTTTT
>NW_007730299.1:196312-199774 GCF_000696425.1 Galeopterus variegatus | reverse complement strand
ACTTTTTTTTTTTTTTTTTTTTTTTTTTTTTTTTTTTTTTTGTCGTTTTTTTTTTTCCGTGTCCGGCAACGGATCGCAACCCTCAGTGTTGCCCCCGCACCGGGCCGGGGACCGGCAACGGGATTGCAACCCTCAGCGTCGCCCCCATGCCTCGCTCAGCCAGTGAGCGGGAACCGGTCTGTATGTGGAATCCGAACCCTCGGACGGGAGCGCCGCGGCGCTTCCCAAGCGGCGCACTATCCAGTGCGCCACCGGGCCGCCCCCTTGTTTCTCTTCTTATTGAGGAAGCATTAAATATTTCATCCTTAAATATGATGTTAACTATAGGGTTTTTCAGATTTTTTTAACAAGTTGGGTAAGTTCCCCTTTGTTTTTAGTTTGCTGATAGTTTTCAATCCTGAACGGATGTTGTATTTTGTGAAATGCTTTTTCTGTATCAATTGATATAATCGTATGGTTTCTTTCTTCTTTGGCTTGTAATATCATGGATTACATTGATTAATTTTCAAATATTGAGCCAGCCTTGAATGTTAACACCCAGTGTTCATGGTGTACAAATCTTTTTATGCATTGCTGGATTCTCTTTGCTAATATGTAGTTGAGGATTTTTATGTTTAGGTTCATGAAAGAAATTAGTCTATAGTCATATATATATATATATATATTTGTACTGCTTTTGGTTTTGGTATCAAGGTAATACTGGTCTCATAAAATGATTTGGAAAGTTTCCCCTCCTCTTCTCTTTTCTGGAAGAGCATGTAAAACTAGCATTAATTCTTCTTTAAATGTTGTAATATTTTAGCAAAATCATATAGTATCAGAGATTTCTTTCTCGAGAGCTTTTTAATTACAAATTCAATTTTGTTAGTGTTTATGAAACTACTCATGTTGTCTACTTCATCTTGATTGATTTTTGATAGCTTGTGGTTTTTATGGAATTGAGCTTTTGTTTTTTAATTGTCAAATGACCATAAAGTTATTTGTAGTATTTCCTTATTATCTTTTTATTAATGGCTGTAGAATCTCTACTGATATTTCCTACTTCATTTTTCTTATTGATATCTGTCTTCTCTTTTTCTTTTTGTCTTAGTTGCTAGAGGTTTACCAATTTTATTGAATTTTTTTCAAAGAACCGTCTTTTTGTTTCATTGATTTTCTCTGCCCTCTCCCCCTTTTTTTGCTTCCTCTGGGCTTATTTTTCTATTTTCTATATATTATTTTTGTTATGGATATTAGATTATTAATTTGAGATATTGGTTATTGGTATGAAAATTAATTTTTATTAAAATGCAGACATTTTGGATTTTAAGTTACGAAACTGAATCGTCTTTAAATCTTGTGGTTTTACAGGCCTCTTCCTGCAGAAGAAGAGAGGTACCACCTTGTTATCACCAGGTGGGGAGGGGAAGTCTAGGTTCTCCACTCCGCCTCCTATTGTCATCTGGTGAATAGGGGCACCTCGCTACTGCTAGGCAGTGTTGGGAGTTTCAACCTCCTACTAGGGCTTTGTTGATACCACGCTGGCTTGTAGAAGGGGCATACCTGATTTCTGCCTCCTTCCACTTACATTGCAGAAGGCTGGCCTCCTTACCACTGAGTGGCATTGAAAGTCCTGACTCTCAACTATGCCTCTTTTGACACAGTGCTAGTGAGGAGTGAGAGGGACACATTGTTACTGCAGTTGTAATGAATGTCCTGGCTTCCCACTCAGCTTTTTCTGATACCACCATGTTGGGGGTATAGGGAGGGGCTGGAGTGCCTTGTTGCGGCTTTGGCAAGGGTGGAATTATAGATTGGGATGGGGCCTTATTTTTTTCTGTGGTGTTTGGATGGAGGAAAGCAATTTTTGCTTAATAAAAATCCTGTTTTGCCAAGCTAACCCTTTCTTGGTCCTTTGGCTAGAGAGAGCAGCTTTTCCGGGGCTTTCTTTCTTTCTTTCTTTCTTTTTTTTTTTTTTTTTTTTTTTCTTCACCTGAACCCCTTGGTATTTCTGGGTTGCCAGCTTCTTTAGTACTGGGTTTGGTATATATGAGGCAAAAAGACAGCCCAAGGCACTCACCACTGTGTTGTTTCTTGAGTCCTGAGGTCTTTAGCCAGTCTGATTCTCTCCATATTACAGATTCTCCTTATATATATTGTATATATAATGTCCAGGATGTTTAGCTGTAAGTAGCAGGAAGAGCACTGAAAAATACAGTCAGTTGTGTGTTGCACAATGACATTTTGGTCAACAATGGACTTCATATAACTTGGAGGTCTCGTAAGACTGTAATGGAACTGAAAAATTCCTATCACTTAGTGAATTCATAGCTGTCATGACATCATAGCAGAATTACCTTTTTAAATTAATTTAATGCAGCCTAAGTATACGATGTTTATGACATCTACAGTAGTGTACAGTAATGTCCGTGGCTTTCACACTCACTCATCACTCACTCACTCACCCAGAGGAACTTCCAGTCCTGCAAGCTCCATTCACGATAAGAACCCTGTATAGGTATACCATTTTTTAAATCTTTTGTAAATATTTTTACAGCACTTTTTTTCTGTTAAGATATGTTTAGAAAAACAAATACTTATCATTGTACTATAACCATCTACGGTATTCAGTACAGTAACATGCTGTACAGGTTTGTAGCCAAGGAGCCATATGCTATACCATTTAGCCTAGGTGTGTAGTAGGCTGTACCATCTAGGTTTGTGTAAGTGCACTCTATGATGTTAGCACAAAGGTGAAATCACCTAATAATGCGTTTGTCAGAATGTATCCCTGTCATTAATCAATGCATAACTTTATGGTTTTTCCACCTTTCCAAAATTGCAAGTCCAGATTTCACTCTAAGAAAGTGTTATCTTTTTAATTTTGTTATTTGTGATTTTATCAAGATGTTCTGCTTTGTGCCCAACATCTGCTTTTTACAATGTAAAGTTTTTATTTATTTTTTAAATTGACAATTAATTGTGTATATTTATGGGATACAATGTGATGTTTTGATCTATGTATACATTCTAGAAAGATTTAGCAAGCTAATTAGCATATTCATTGCCTCACATATTTATCATTTTTTGTGTTGAAAATGTTACAGACTTATGTTAACAATTTTGAAATGTACAATATATTATTATCAACTGTGGTCACCATGCCGTGCGATAGATTACTAAAACATTCCTCCGGTCTAACTGAAACTTCATACCTTTTAAACAACATCTCTTCTTTCCCCATTTCACCCCTCCCTCCTAGCTTACCCCCTGGTAACCACCATTTTAGTCTGTTTCTATGAGCTTGACTTTTCTAGATACCACATATAATTGGCGTGCAGTTTTTGTCTTTTTTTTTTTTTTTTTCTTTTTTTTCCATGTCCGGCAACGGATCGCAACTCTCAGTGTCGCCCCCGTACCGGACCGGGACCGGCAACGGGATCGCAGGCCTCGGTGGTGCTCACGTTCGTCGCTCAGCCAGTG
>NW_007730299.1:146559-196037 GCF_000696425.1 Galeopterus variegatus | reverse complement strand
CCCGACCCCGCGGCGGGGGCCCCGCCGCGCTTCTCAAGCGGCGCACCACAGCAGTGCGCCACCGGGCTGGCCCAGTTTTTGTCTTTCAGTACCTGGCTTATTTCACTTAGCATAATGTCCTCCATGTTCATCCATGTTGTTGCAAATGAAAGGATATCTTTCTATTTTAAGACTGAATAATATTGCATTATGCACATTCACTATGTTTTCTTTATCTGTTCATCCTTTGATGGACGCAGGTTGCTTCCATACCCTGGCTACCGTGAATAACCCTGAAATGAACATGGAAGTGCAGATAACTCTTCTACATACTGACTTCATTTCCTTTGGATATATATTCAGTAGTTGGATTGCTGGATCATACAGTAATTCTATTTTGAGTTTTTTTCAGGAACCTCAATGCTATTTTCTAAACTACTGACTGTGTACAAGGGTTCCCTTTTCTCCACATTCTCACCAACACTTGTTATCATTAGTCTTTGATAACTGGCATTTTACCAGGCACAAAGTGCTATCTTATTGTAGTTTTAATTTGTATTTCCCTGATAATTACAGATGTTGAACATATATATATATATATATATATATATATATACATATATATATATCTTGGCCATTTATATATTTTCTTGTGAGAAATGTCTGTTCAGATCTTTTGCACATTTTTTAATTGGGTTGTTTTTCTTCTTACTATTTGAGTTGTTTTAGTTCCCTATTTATTTTGATTATTAACCCCTTATCAGATGTATGGTTTGCAAATATTTTCTCCAAATCCATGGGTTGTCTCTTCACTCTGTCAGTTGTTTCCTTTGCTTTGCAGAAACTTTTTAGTTTGATGTAATTCCATTTGTCTATTTTTGCTTTTGTTGTCTGAGCTTTTGTAGTCATATCCAAGAAATCATTCTCATACCAATGTTGTGGAGCTTTTCTACTACATTTTCTTCTAGTAATTGTAGTCTCCCATTAGCTGTTTATTATTTATTTATTAATTCTGACAGAATGTTGGTTTGAATTGCCATTTTAACTTTATCATCTCTTTTCATCATTTTATCTTCTTGTTTTTAATGTATTCATTTCACTGAATATATTCATTCAGAAGATTAAAATCATCTACAGTGCAACCTATTTATTCTGGGGATGTTTGTGGTTTATTTGGTTGGTTAGTTTATGATTTCTTTTCCTCTTATTTCCACATCGCTTTTTCATAATGTAATCCTGAATTTTACTGTTATTTTTATTTTTGCATATTTGACATGATATTTCTTTTTATTTTATTCATAAGTCAGGTGGGAAGCTCCATGAACACTATTTGCTCTAGTTTAATGTATATGAAGTGCCTTTGATTCTTTCCTGATATATCTGAGGTTTGTTTGTCTCGGAGTTTTTGTGTGAAAGTTTATTACTATACCTATGCGTTTGTGATGATTAATTTCAGGTGTCAACTTGACTAGGTTAAGGAATATCTGGAAATCTGTTAAAGTATTATTTGGTGGTATTTCTATGAGGGTGTTTCCAGAAGAAATTAACATGTAAGCCTGAGTGGACTGGTTGGCAATGATTCGCCCTCAGTATTGGCAGGCACCATCCAATCTGCTGGGGATCCAAAGAGAATAAAAACAGAGGAAAAAGCAAATCTCTTGCTCTATCCATTGGAGCTGGGATACACTCTTCTCTCCTGTCTGTGGATATGAGAACTCAAGACTGTTCAGCTTTTAGTTTTCAGGACTTACACCAGCTCACCTATTGTTCTCAGGCCTCAAACGTGGATCAAGCCACCCTAGCAGCATCCAGTTTGCAGAAGGCATATCGTGGTACTTCTCAGCATTAACTCTGTGAGCCAATTACCCTAATAAATCCTCTTTCTTTCTTCTTTTTTTTTTTTTTTTTTTGTCTTTTTTCGTGTCCGGCAACGGATCGCAACCCTCAGTGTCGCGCCCGTACCGGACCGGGACTGGCAACGGGATCGCAACCCTCGGTGTTGCTCCCGCACCTCGCTCAGCCAGTGAGCGGGAACCGGTCTGTATGTGGGATCTGAACCCTCGGCGGGAGCACCGCTGCACTTCCCAAGCAGCGCACTGTAGCAGTGCGCCACCGGGCCGGCCCTAAATCCTCTTTCATATATTTATATATATGTTCTATTGGTTCTGTCTCCCTGGAGAACCCTAATACAGCATTCTACTCACATTTTTCTTTTCTAATCTGATGATTTTAAAACTTTGTGGTGGCCAGAGAAAGAGGGACAGGAGCTTCCAGGAACTGGTATAGATCCTTAGTGTGTTTGTCATTTTCTAGATTGCCTTCCTGGTGTCATTGGGGAGGAGGGGCGGGAATGTGGGGTGGTTAATGTGTCAAAGGATAAAGTTTCTGAAGAAAAAAATTTATGGGATTGTATTATCTATGTTATTCGTATTGGGTCTAGGGAAGGTGCAAACATGCTGTAATCATGCTTTACTTGATATTCTGGAACTACCATAGAAATAATTTCTGTATTTTTTTTTTTAACTCAAAAGAGAGTGAATTAGTTTATAAAGGATTTAGTCATCCTTTAATTTGCTCAGCATATGGGTAGTTCTAAGAACACTTGTATGAGAGGATTCCACACATGCTTTAAATTGTTCCTTCAAATCCATGTGGATGCTTGGAAACTTTGCTTTAGATAGAGACAGTCACCTCAAGTTCTCATGCCCTGTGCTTCATCAGCCTCTCAGCTGAAATTGTCTTAACTGTCCTCTCAGCCAGTGGAGATAACATAGGTGAAACCCATCAGGCAAATTCTATCTGAAATTTGAAAACAGGAAAAAGATTACTGCTTTGACTTTCTATTGTTTGAGCTATTTTACAACTCTGCACAGCAGAGGATGAATTGTATATATTTTTTAATCTGGTAGAGATTAACTTCTGTCCATTGGAACAGATAACCCCCAAGTTTTTACAGGCCAGTTAGACATTAACCAGTTCTGTATGTATCTCATCAATCTAACTCTACCATCTCTTTGTTAAATTATGTATACAAGGATACTTCAAAAGTTCATAGAAATATAGAATTAAAAGATCACAACAATCTTTCCATGAACTTTTTGAAGTGCCCTCATACTGTATACCTAATTTTTCAAATGCTCTTTGGACTTTTTTTTTTTTAATCATCTTACCTTTTTGAAAATTATAACCATATGGGAGTTTCACTGAGATGACTCAGTAAACTCACCTGATGGAGCAAAGTGAACTAAACCTCACGGGTTGGTTAAGCCCAGGCCTGTCTTCTCCTAGCTCCTGGAGTGAATCTCAAGTGGCAATAAAACTTTCACTTTACTATTTTTGGAAGTTCCTTTATTCTCCTCTCTATTGAGTTTGAGTTTTTATATTTATTTCTTTTTTACACTCAACTGATTAGTTCTTTTTCCTTGCTGGCAGCAATGATTGGAAATTTGGTTTTATGGTCTATTTGGTGATAGCTGTCAGATGAATGATTGAGATCTATTCTCTGCTGTGTGAAACATGATGGAGAATATGGTTTGTTAATCTTTCTGATTTTTGTTCATCCATTTATGCACTTAAATCGATTAAGAAATTTATGCCTATTACAAAGGAAAAAAAGCTCTTTGAGATTTTAACTGGTGAATTTTAGCGTTTAATGTTGACCTGTGGCTAGAATTGTAGAACGGAAGCTATATGATCTTTATATCTACTCCCCTGTACTTGATAAAAGGACTTTACTTCGTAGGATGTCAGTGTGAGATGTTTTCCTACTTGCACGGAGTATTAATGAGTTAGATTATGTCCCTTAAACTTAAAGGAGTTCTGTTTTGATTTGTATATAGAGATAAATGAGCCCATATATAAATTTAGTATTTTTCTCAAAATCACAGAATAAAGTTTTTAAAAATCCTGACCTAAGCCCTCCAAATATGCAATACTTTTTAAAAAGCTTTTCACAGAAATTGCTAGCTCAAAAATATTTTTAATCCAAGCTTACATAATTAAGGTGAATCTTTGGACAAATAAGACTGGCTTAGTAGTTTGGGTTAAAGTAATAAATACTAACTCTATGTCTTTTATTTGAGTCTATCAGTACTGTGTATAATACAAGCATTTTGCTTTTGTTTTCCTTAGATTTGGTTTTGCTTTCTCTTGGAGTGGTAAGATAATCAGAACTTCTAGACTTTTTATACTGGTTTACAAATCAAACAAGTTAATGTTACTCCTAGAAAACATTTAAGATTATGAAAAAATTAATTTGTGCTCAGCTATATTGAATCATTATTCATACTCATTTTTATATCAACAGTGATTAAGTTTTGTAGTGTTTCAGTTTATATAAACTTTCCAGGGACTTAGATGACTTACGAAT
Organism: Galeopterus variegatus; assembly: GCF_000696425.1. NCBI lineage: Eukaryota > Metazoa > Chordata > Mammalia > Dermoptera > Cynocephalidae > Galeopterus > Galeopterus variegatus. Next base: position 191,689 of record NW_007730299.1, on the reverse strand, counting down.
TTAAATTATTATTAAATTGAGTTAATTAACAGCTAATGATTGAATGCTGCAGGGAAGCAAAAGTAATATATTTCCTTTACCCATCACAAGGTTCATGACTGATACCCTTATGACAAAAGATATATTAACAAAAGAAATACATAACAAATTTATTTAACCAAGGGAGCTTTCAGAAATGAAGACCCAAAGACTCAGGGAAAACTGTATTTTTTACGTTTAGGTTTGATGAAGAGTAGACAGTCATGTAGTGAACACTATGATTGGGGTAAAGTGTCCTGCAACCTATCAATGCCTAGAGAAGTTCTAAGTTAAAATAGACTACTCAAATATTAATTGCTAAACATAGTTTTAAGTTTATATGCTTTTACCGATTATTTTTTATTCCTCATTATTTCTATATTTCTTACTATATCTTTATATACTTACTATACTATATTTCTGGCTATATCTTTGGGTAATTTTTTTTTTTTGGTCCTTTTTTTTTTTTTTTTTTTTTTTTTTTTTTGAGACCGGCCGCACCGCACTCAGCCAGTGAGTGCTGTGAGCACACCGGTCATCCCTATAAAGGATCCAAACCCGCGGTGGGAGCGCTATTTCGGTAATGTTAACAAACATGTAAATTTATGTCACTTTAAGAAGGTGTGAAAGTAATGTGTGTGGCTGCAAGTAAGGAATTTTCTTGGCCAGCTAAAGTATTTGACAGAGAAGTTTTCAAATTACAGATCTCCCTGTTTCTTCTGTGAAATTGAGGCTCATTTTCTTTATTAAAAGGAATAATTAATATGGTTGTTTGAGACTAAACTAGGAGCAATAGCACAAGATGAATATACCTGGGCATGTAAGGTAATAAGATGTGGCTTGTTTATCAAATAAAATGAGGGGGGCAATAATTTAGTATTGAGGGATCTGATTGTTTCAGAATGGCAAACAGGTTAGTGAACAACAAATTTCTTAATGGATACAGAAAATTGTGAGAGGTTTGAAGAAAGGTGGTTTTTATTTGCCTTGGTTTATAATATTTGAGCATGAACAAAAACAATTAAAAGTATTAAAATTTTGCCCAAATTGGCCATTTTTGATGAGTATATTTATACAAAAAAACACATTGAAGCCATTACTGCCAAATATTATGAAAGTGCAAGAATAGATGTAAATTTTTCCACCATTAAAATAATTAACTTATCTTAGAGCTCTTAACGTGAGGCAATCAATGTTATTATTTATCTTCTGTACTAATTACCTATCACACCAAAATAGTTTTCTCTCCTTTCTTTGGATTATAAATATATTTATTTATTTATTTTTAATTTAAACTTCCCAATATACATTGTAATTGATTGTCATGACCCATTACCCATTTCCCCCTTCCCTCCCTCCCCTCCCCACCCCACTATGTCATATTTGTTCACTTATCTTAAAAAGTTCAAGGAATTGTTGTGATTGTTGTGTCCTTTACCCCACACAATTTATTTGTGTGTTTGTTTATTTATTTTTAGCTCCCACAAATAAGTGAGAACATATGGTATTTCTCTTACTGTGCCTGACTCGTTTCACTTAATGTAATTTTCTCTAAGTCCATCCATGTTATTGCAAATGGTAGTATTTCATTCTCTTTTATAATATAGTAGAATTCCATTGTATAAAAATACCACATTTTCCGCATCCACTCATCTGATGATGGACATTTGGACTGGTTCCAACTCTTGGCTACTGTAAATAGTGCTGCAATAAACATGGGAGTACAGGTATCCCTTCGGCATGATGATTTCCATTCCTCTGGGTATGTTCCTAGCAGTGGAAGAGCTGGGTCATATGGTAGGTCTTTCTGTAATTGTTTGAGGAACCTCCATACCGTTTTCCCTAAAGGCTGGACCATTCTGCTGTTCCACTAACAATGTCCAAGAGATCCTTTTTCTCCACAACCTTGCCAGCATTTATCACTCTCAGTCTTTTGGTTAATAGCCATCCTAACTGGAGTGAGAGGGTATCTCAAAGTGGTTTTGATTTGCATTTCCTGGATGCTGAGTGATGCTGAGCAGTTTTTCATGTGTATGTTGGCCATTCGTATATCTTCCTTTGAGATATGCCTATTCAGCTCCTTTGCCGACGTTTTAATTGAGTTATTTAGGGTTTTTGTTGCTGTGAAGCCATTTGTATTCTTTGTGTATTCTGGATACTAATCCTTTGTCAGTTATATATTTGGCAAATATTTTCTCCCACTCTGATGGTTTTCTTCTCACTCTGTTGATTATTTCTTTTACTGCGTAGAAGGTTTTTAGTTTGATATAATCCCATTTGCTTGTTTTTCCTTTAGTTGCCTGTGCTTTTGGCGTCATATTCATGAAGTATGTATCCACTCCTATTTCCTGGAGTGTTTCCCTTATGATTTCTTTGAGGAGTTTCATGGTGTCATGATGAATATTTAATGTTTAATCCATTTTGAGTAGATTTCAGTATATGGTGAGAGGTACTGCTCTAGTATCATTCTCTTAAATATGAATATCCAGTTTACCCAGCACCACTTGCTGAAGAGGGAGTCTCTTCCCCATTGTGTAATCTAGGTACCTTTGTCAGAAATCAGATGGGTGTACTTGTTTGGGTTGATTTCTGGGTTCTCTATTCTGTTTCATTGATCTGTATGTCTGTTTTTATGTCAGTACCATGCTGTTTTGGTTATTATAGCTTTGTAATATAGATTAAAGTCAGGTAGTGTTATGCCTCCAGTTTTATTTATTTATTTATTTTTTCCCTCAGGATTGCTTTGGCTATGCATGGACTTTTGTTACTCCATATAAATATATGGACAGTTTTTTTTTTTTCCATTTCTGAGAAAAATGTCATTGGAATTGTGATGGGGATTGCATTGAATCTGTCAATCACATAGCGTAAAAAGGACATGTTCACAATGTTAATTCTTCTGATCTAAAAGCATGGGATATCTTTCCATCATCTTCTGTCCTCTTTAATTACTCTCAGCAGTGGTTCGTAGCTCTCTTCATAGAGATTTTTCAGGTCATTGGCTAACTTTATTCATGAGTATTTTATTTTTTGGTGGCTATTTTAAGTGGGCTAGCTTTCTTGATTTCTGTTTCAGTGTGTTCACTGTTGGAGAATAGAAATGCCATTGATTTTTGTATGTTGACTTTGTATCCTGAAACTTTGCTGAAATCATTTCCCAACCCTAAGAGTTTTTTTGTAGAGTCATTACACTGTTCAATATATGGTATCATATCATCTAAAAACAGTCACCATTTGACTTCATCTTTTCCAATCTGGATGACCTTTATTTCCTTCTCTTTCTGATTACTCTGGTTAGTACTTCCAACACTGTGTTGAATAAGAGTGGTGAGAGTGGGCATCCTTGTCTAGTTTCTGTTCTTAAGGAAAAAGCTTTCAGGTTTTGCCCATTCAGGATGATACTGGCAGTGGGTTTATCATATATGCCTTTAATGGTGTTGAGATACGTTCCATCTGTTCCTAAATTATAGAGAATCTTTGTCATAAATGAGTGTTGAATTTTGTCAAATGCTTTTTCAGCATCTGTACAGAAGATCATATGGTTTTTGTCTTTGCTTTTATTGATGTAGTGTATCACATTTATTGATTTGCATGTGTTAAACCAAGCTTGCATCACTGGGATGAATCCCACTTGATCATGGTGGATAATTTTGTTTCTGTGTTGCTGTACTCTGTTAGCTAGTATTTTATTGAGGATTTTTGCATCTATATTAATCAAGGGTATTGGCCTGTAACTGGCCTTTTTTCCTGTATCTTTGTCTGGTTTTGTGATCAGGGTGATGTTTGCTTGCTAGAATGTGTTTGGGAGAATGGCCTCTGTTTCAATATTTTGGAATAGCTTGTAGAGAATTGGTAGAAGTTCCTCTTTGAAGGTTTGTTAGAATTCTGCATGGAACCCATCTGGTCCTGGGCTTTTATTTGTTTGGAGCCTTCTGATAATAGCTTCAGTCTGTTTTACTGCAATTGGTCTGTTCAGATTTACTGCATCTTTTATGCTCAGTTTTGGTAGTTTGTGTGTGTCCAGAAATATATCCATTCCCTCCAGATTTTCAAATTTGTTGGCATAGAGTTGTTTAAAGTAGTCTCCAATGATTACCTGTATTTCTGATGTATCAGTTGTAATATCACCTTTTTCATTTCTAATTTTTGTTATTTGGGTTGTCTCTCTTCTCTTCTTAGTTATACTTGCTAATGGTTTGTCAATTTTATTTATCTTTTCAAAAAACCATCTTTTTGATTCACCGATCTTTTGTATCAATTTTGGGGTTTCTATTTCATTAAGTTCCCTGATCTTAATTATGTCTTTCCTTCTAATAATTTGGATTTGGATTGTTTTTTTTTTTTTTTTTTTTTTTTCTAGTTCTTTAAGGTAAACTGTTAAGTTTTTTTTTTTTTTCCCATCTTTCCATGCTTCTGAAGTAAGCATTTTTTCTTTTTAAAAAATGACTTTTAAGGTGATCCTAACTCTTGACTTAGTGTTCTCAGCACCATGCTCTCCCAAGGGGGCAATAGGCTGGCCCCTGAATTAAGCATTTAATGTGATAAATTTCCCCCTTAGTAAAGCTTTTGCAGTATCCCACAGGTTTTGGTATGATGCGTCATTATTTTCATTAGTTTCAATAATTTTTTTTTATTTCCTGTTTCATTTCTTCTTAGATCCATATGTCTTTAAGTAGAATGTTGTTTAATTTCCATGAGTTTATATAGTTTCCAGAGACTCAATTGTTATTGATTTCTAAGATCAATCCATTGTGATCAGAAAAACAATATGTGGAATAATTCCAATTTTTCTGAATCTGTTGAAACTTAATTTGTGACCTAACATGTGATCTATTCTGGAGAATGTTCCATGAATTGATGAGAAGAATGAATATTCTTAGTTTGTTGGATAGAATGCTCTGCAGATACATGCCAATTCTAATTGATCTAAAGTGTTCTTTAGATCTTGTGTTTCTCTATTGATTTTTTGCCTAGATGATCTGTCCAATGTTGAGAGTAGGGTGTCCTTGACCTCCACTAATAAGATATTTGTGTTTATCTCATTCTTTCAGTCTAATACTGTTTGCTTCATAAAACTGGCTGCACTGATGTTGGGCGCATATATATTTATGATTGTTATGTCTTTTGATGGATAGATATTTTTGTCATTATATACTGGCCTTCTTTATCTCTTTTTATGATTTTTGGTTTAAACTCTATTTCTTATGATATAAGAATAGCTACTCCAGCTTGTTTTTCATTTCCATTATCATGGTATATCTTTTCCCTCCTTTCACTCTTAGTGTATGTGTGTCTTTACATGTGAGGTGAGTCTCTTGAAGGCAGCATATTGTTTGGTCCATCTTTTTAATCCAGTCAGTCAGTCTGTATCTTTTGAGTGGAGAATTTATTCCCTTTACATTTAGAGTTATTATGTTATTGTGTAAAGATGTTTATTTACAACTAGCATTTTACTGATTTTTGTTTAGATGTCTTAAGTATCTTTTGTTCCTTTCTTTCTTGTTTACTGTTTGTTTTCTATGTTTGTTGGTTTCTTGATGTGGTACATAAACTATTTTTTCTCCTTATTGTTAGCATTTTTGTTTAACTGATAGGTTTTGTTCTTTCTTGATTATTCATGGCAGTGATAGCTGTTTTTCAGGTATCAAACATGGTACTCCCCTGAGAATTTCTTCGAAGGCTCATCATGTGGCAGTGAACTCCCACACTTTTTGTTTGTCTGAGAAATATACTATTTGTCCTTCAAGTTGGAAGGGTAGCCTCACTGATTAAAGCATTCTTGGCTGGCAATATTTCTCCTTCAGTATGGTGAATATATCATCCCATTCTTTTCTGACTTTTAGGTTTTCTGATAAAAAGTCTGATGTTAGTCTGATGGGGGATCCTTTTTAGGTGACTTGACACTTCTGTCTTGCAGCTTTTAAGATTCTTTCCTTGTCTTTGAGTTCTGCCACTTTGATTTAAATATGTCTTGGAGAGGAATTTTTTCTTGAATATGTTTGGGGATCTTTGGGCCTCCTGAACCTGAAGATCTGTGACTTTCCCTATGCTTGGGAAGTTTCCTGCTATTATTTCATGAAATACGTTTTCAATGCCATTTCCTTTTTCTGCCCCTTGGGAAATACCCATGATTTGGATATTTGAGTGCTTATGGTTGTCTTTTATCTCTCTTAGATTTTCTTCAATTTTTTTTAGTCTTTTTTCTTTTTTATGGTCTGCCTGCATTAATTCAAACAGCCTGTCTTCAAGGTCAGAAATTCTCTCTTTTGCTTGTTCTAGCTATTCATTAGATTCTCCATTATGTTTTTATTTCACTGAATGAATTTTTTAGGTCTACAAGCTCTGCTACATTCTTCTTCAAGGCATTGATTTCTATGTACTTTTCTTCCTTCAGGTCCTGTATACTTTTTCTCCTTTCATTGTGTTGTCTAACTGAGTTTTCTTGTATCTCATTTAGTTTCCTTAGAATAGTTTCTCAAAATTCATTGTCAGTCGTTTCAGGACTTCCTGTTCTATAGGATCGAGGGCTTAAGAGTTATTATTTGCCTTTTGTGGTGATGTACTTTCTTGATTTTTCATATTTATGGTATCTTTACTTTGGTGTTTAGTCATTGTGGCAGGGGGTATCACAGTCCACTCATTCCACCCTGTTATCCAGCCTGGATCCTGAAGGGATGAAGGGACTGTCAATTCTTGGCAGCGGGGACTAGCCTGGGCTGGGGGTCCTGCAGCAACTGCTTGTTCTGGTGATTCTGGCTTGGTGTGTGTGGGCCTGGAGGCCTCAGACATCTCTGCTCAGTGGGCACTGGCCTGGGCAAGGGGTCCCACGGCACCTGCCACTTTTGGCAAGGCTGACTCTGGGTATGTGTTTCTGGTGGCTCTTGGGCCTCTCTAACTTGCACGGACTGACCTGGTCTGGAGGCCCCATGGCTCCTGCCAGTTTCCACCCAGCTTTCTCAAGTCATGTGGGCCTGGTGGCTCTCAGGCCTCTCTGGGTGGAAGGCACTGGCCTGTGCTGTTGGTACAGCAGTGACTGCCTCTTCTGTTGTTGCTGATTTGGGGTGTGTCTGGAATATTGTAGAGCTAGTGCTGGGTCTGGAGCTCACAGACCCTTCAAGCCCATTGTCCTGACTGGGTCACAAACCCTTCACATGCAGGTGTACTAGCTAGGTAATAGGAAAAGGTCCTTGGAGCCATGGTTAAAGAAATAATAAGCTTTATTCAGCACACACACATCGAAGAGCTATGTAGTCCAAGGAGAAACTGAGCAGTTGCTGTCAAAGTCCAAAGAGAAACTGAACAGCTGCTGGCAATGTAAACATGCTCTAGTTTTAGACACGAGCTCCACCAGCCAGCAGCCCAGAGATGCTCTCTCACACACTCTGAAGAGCACACAAGAATAGCAACAAGCCAAAAGATACACAGGCACACATGCACACTGACTCTACTCCCACACAAATTGTTTACAAATAATGGGCTGCATCACTCCCAGCTGGACCTGAGGCAAGGGGGCCTGACTAAACTACTCTATTTTTCTCAAAATCCACCCATTCATGGTCCCTCACCATACAATCTATGCATTCAGAATCTTCTGAGATGTTCCGTTATTGAAGGTAAATGACCCTTACATGTATATAACCTATTGTCCATTCAATATGCCTTAAGGCTTATTTAATAGCTCCATCCTTCCAAACATTAGCAACCATTGTCTGGTTAGTAGTCATCATTTGTGTGACCCTCCATGGGAATCCCACAGTCATACTGATGGGAAGTTCAGGGCATATTCAGTGAGCCAACGCATTGGTCAGACAAATGTACCCAGTCACCTCTGGTGCAGTTCCTACAGCCAGAATACAATAGGCAAAAAGACAGAAGGATTATGAGTACCAATAGGGGAAGATCTCGCCCCTATCGTAAATTAAATTCCAGTTTGCCATCCTGAGAAAGGATAGTTGTGGGAATAGGTATCTTACATTTTTGTTATACCATACTTTATCCGCTAACACTGTTGGATCTGTAGGTTCTACATGTAACAGTATAGGAGAACTCATAATTGGCCATAATGATAATACAAATGTGCCCTTTGGAATAGAGCACTCATCTGTTCCAGGTTATGTTACCTGTATTTGAGGAGGACAGGTACTTGTCACCCAAGGTGCAACTTGCAAGCCTTCCTCTAATACTTTTCCCCAAGACCCTATTAGACCTACCCAAAATGTGTGGGGCTTCTATTCTCCAAGGCCATTCCCACTGTACTGTCTGTTCCTGGGGTAAACAGGTTGGGGCTGGTAACAGAATATTTCCATTCTTGCCATAACCTGGCTTCAAAAGCTTATCTTTAGTATTGTCTTGCAGTTGTATATGTGCTGTAGCCCTATGCAACAGAGCTTCCACTGGAGAGGGCCCTCCCTTGCAGCATCTCTCATTTAGAATCCAGTCAGACATAAATGTCAAGTCCAAAACTTCGGGGATGGGGATTGGGCAGATATCATTAGGCCCTTTCTTAAAAGACAATTGTGCAATTCAATCATTCCTGCTCCCTGGGGATGATATGGCACGTGTAACTTCCACTGAATAGACAACTGGGAGGACCACCTCTGAAACCCCTGTCCTGTAAAGTGGGTTCCATTATCACTCTCTACAACTAGAGATTGGCCATACATGGCTCTAAGGCTATTCAGTGCCTTCACAGTGTTTACCTGGCCTGGCGCCTTACAAGACCATACAAACAGAAGACCAGTAGCCATGCCAACATCTGTTAAGATGTACCTGAGATTCTCTGACCTTGGCAGTGTTCCAAGAAATTCCACTTGCCATCGAGTCAAGGGCACCCTTCCACAAATTATTTGCCCAGCTGTATGGGGCATCTGCTGGGGGTATGGACACTCTTGAGCACATACTTGATAAACACAATGGGCATTCACTATATCTCCTCATTTTATAGGCAAGGTCCATCTTTGAGCCGCCATCCACATGGTTTTGATGCCAGCATGCTGCATTCATTGATGTAACCACTGGGCTACATCAGTAGCTGGGACTCTCTCCAATCATCTTACCTTAGCCAAGGCATCAGCTTCATCATTTCCTGGAATGGCTAAGGGGAAGTATCCTGTGACATGGAAAAGGGTTACTTCTTTCTCATGTCCCATTTCCTATAACTCTTGCCTCATAGCTATTCCCCACAAGGGGCAGTGGCTTACCATCCACTGTTGATATTTCCTAGTAGAGACCGAAAGGTTAAATATTTGTACACAGCCCAGCTGTCAGTACAGATGGTTAATGGCCCAGGCTCATTTTTATCACCATCCATGTTGCTCTCATTTCAGCCCATTGACTGCTTTTCTCTGTCCCATTTTCATACCACATGGTATCAGTTAAGTGCTGGACAACATCAGCTGTCCACGATGCTGAGGATCCCATGCTAGAGCCATCTGTATACCAAGCTTGCTCTGTGATAGGCCCCTGTCCCTCATGGAAAGGTGTAGCCTCCACCTCCATGGGTAGGATTTGTGTCAAAGATTCCCCCATAACCTCTACTGGGCCTAGAATAGTTTGCAACTCTTTGGACAGTGGACTCACTCACATAGTGCATCTTTCTTCTATATATGCTCCCCACTTAGACAGAGTTGGAGTGAGAGCTCTGCCCATTTATGGGTTGGTGGCCCATGTGTGCAGCCAATCTAGTATGGGGTATGTAGTCCTTACTAGGACTTTGTGTTCCTGTGATTGCTTCAGTGGCCATGAAGGCACAGTACACAGCTTCTAACTGTTTTTCTATTAGAGAATATTGCACTTCAGAAACCTTCCAGAGCTGGGACCAGAATCCTACACGTGTTCAGAATCAGTCTTGTCTCTGCCACAAACTCCATCCCAGGGTGCTCCTTTCTTTGTTAATTCATATACTGGGCAAGCCATTTAGGCCATATGGGGTACAAAATCTCTCCAATACCCTAGAAGTCCCAAATATGTCTGAAGCTGAGCTATAGTTGTGGATCGAGTGTATTACTGTATCTTGTCTATAATAGCTTCTGGGATGACTCTCATCTTACTGGATGAGACTACTCCTAAGAATTTCACTGACATCTCAGATTCTTGAACTTTGGCTGTGTTTATGGCCCACCCACATTACTCCAAATGACTTAGCATCCTTGGAGCTACCTTGGTTAAATCTGCAAGAGAATCAGATGTTAGTAACATTTCATCAACGTAGTGAAACATTGTAACTGTGCTGGGCCTAGTCCACTTGGCTATGTCCCAAGCCACTAAACTGTGACAGATGATTGGGCTATGCAGATAACCTTGTGGTAATACTTGAATGGTCCACTTCCTCCTTTCCCAGGTGAAGGCAAACTGTTCTTGGCTGTCTGCTGAGATTGGAACAGAGAAAAAAGCATTTGCAAGGTACAGTACATAATGATAAGTTCCCAGCTGAGTCATCAGCTGATCCATCAAGCCAAGAACGAAAGGCACAGCTGCATGCAAAGGAGGCACTACTTTGTTTAGTTCTCAATAATCTACAGTTATTCTCCAGATACCATCAGTTTATTTCACTGGACATACCAGAGCATTAAATGGGCTATGAGCTGGACAAATAATACCAACTTTCTCTAACTCCAATATAGTGGCACCTATCTCTGCATGTCCTCCTGGTAGGCATTACTGTTTTATATTAACTGCACATAGCAGTTTGGGTAACACCTGTGGGTCATTTTTAGCATACCCTCATAATACAGGCTTTGCTGCCTGTATTTGCAGTCGAAACTCTCTGACTGTTGTTTGCAGGTGCAAACCATAAAGTATATCCATACCCAAGATGTATTCAGCTACTGGGGATAAATATATATACTGTATACACATCAGGAGACAATCATCCTATGCCCAATGGCAGTGACACAACTTTGATTTCAATAGTATGTCCTCCATAGGCATCTATTTGAACTGTGGCCCCTAGAAACTTATTTCGATTGCCATATATCAGGCTACGTTCTGTGCCTGTATCCACCAACACCAAAACATGCTGCACATTTGTCCTCAACCAATTTATTACTAATTCAACGTGAGGCCTCCAGTCTTGCCTGTCCCCAGAAGATGAGTACATTGGCCTACTCCCTATTACAAATGGAACAGTTCATCTGCCTCCTTGGGAGAAACCAAAAAATCCTTTAAATTGACCGAGCAGACCTTGCTTCCCACTTTTGGATGTTTAGTGAAATGCTCTTCAGGGTGCAATTGCTGCCACAAGGCAAACAGAACCGCATTTGGATACTGGTCAATTTTCTTCCTATCAACCCCTGCTACAAGCAAGTCAAGCCACATCTGCTTATGGCAAGTCTTGCTTGGTCCCTTCAGGATAAAATCCTGATCATTTCTTGGGGGTTTGGTCTTAGCTATGTTTTGGACCCCTTTTGCTTGTCTGCTATCCTCTACTTCACCCAAGCTGGCTATCATGGTCATTACTTTATGTATAGGATGACCAATGTAAGGGGCCAGTATGGCCATCAGTGACCCAAAGGATGTTGACAGGGCATTTTGCAACAATATGTGTCTCATACTGCCTGTAAAATTTTTATCATCTGGGCCACTAGTGTTCAGTTTCAAGATGGACTGCCTCATTCCCAGTTACCAAATTATTTGGACCAACTCAGCATATGTTTGCCATTTAATAGCAATCTTGGGTAGTTCTCCAGCATTTACCCACATAGTTCGGGCATTCACCCATTCCATTAAGGAGTGATTACCTGGCCCTTGTGCATCTCTGTAGTCATTCTGTAGCTGCTGCCTCAGGGAAGCATGTATGGTAATGGAGGACAATTTTTCCATCTCCTCACCAGAGCATATCACACTATCCACCCCTAGGTCCCATAAACATAGCAGCAAAGCAGCCAGGGGCTCCCCCTATTTCTGCCAGAACTGTCTACCCAGGTCAACTAATTCAACCTGGGTATACAGGACATAGGTAGTGAATTGGCTCATCTGTGGATTGCCCACCAGTTGTCTGCCCAGTCCCATAGGCTGCTCATCCTTCATTTTCTGATGCAAGACATGTCGTGCCTGGAGACACATGATCTCTCCCAACTCACCACTTGCTTTGTTGTCTTCCCTGGCATGAGAGGCAGGAGTGGCTAGTTGCTGCACATCATCCTCCAGGCCATTTATCCATGCTTCCAACAATTCTACTTTCCACTTCAAATTTCAATTAGTTTGCAGTATAGGGAGCTGTAGCCAGGCTCCGGTGTGCAGAAAAGTGGACACCGGGCACCACATACTCAAGGATAGCCACATTTCCTTCCCCTACCAAGGGGTTCTCCACTGTAGTGTCTGGTCTATGCTGCTTTGCAGTATAGTGAGCAGCAAGCAGATCCCAGTCAATGGGAAAGTGGCCACAGGGCACTACTTGTTCAAAAGTATCCACATTTCTTCCTCCTGCCAAGGGCTTTTGGCTCCCTTGCCTGTTCAGAATCCTGCTGCAGACTCCACCAATTGTATAGCTAGGGCTGTGTCTGGAGCTCACAGGCCCCTCAAGCCCATTGTCCAGACTGGGTTACGAAAACTTTACATGCAGGTCTTTGAGCTAGGTAAGAGGAAATTGGCCCTTGTAGCCATGGGTAAAGAAATAATAAGCTTTATTCAGCACACACATGTCTAATAGCTAGGTAGTCCAAGGAGAAACTGAGCAGCTGCTGGGAATGTCCAAAGAGAAACTGAGCAGCTGCCAGAAATGTAAACATGCTGTTTTTAGACATGAGTTCTGATGTCCAATAGTTCAGAGCTGCTGCCTCACACACTGTGAAGAGCATGCAAGAATAACAACAAGCCAAAAGATACATGGGTGCACATGGCACTAACTCCACTCCCACACAACTTTTTACAAAGAATGTGCTGCACTACACCCAGCCAGACCTGAGGCAAGGGGGCCTGATTAAACTACTCTATTTTCCTCGCAATTATTATTTAAAATAACATCAAAGAAAACACAGGTTTTTCACTTCTCAAAAGGTAAATATTTTTACAATCGTGTTACCTTTTTATACAATTATTATTAATTTTTTTTTATGAATATTCATGGGGCACAAAGCTGAATGTCACCACTCATGCCCAAGATGTGATGGCTGGATCCATACTGGCAGCATGCCCATTACCACAAATTGTGATCTTTACCCTTCGTCCTCTACCCAATTAATCCCCAACCTCCCTCCCTATCCACCTTTTCCCCACTCCACTTTGTATCCCTTGGTATGTTCTCTCCCAGTGCAAGTCCAACAAACCAGTGTGATCTTTCTTTCCTTCCTTTTTTCTCTCTTAGCTCCCACTTATGAGTGAGGACATGCAGTATTTTTCCCTCTGTGCTTTGCTTATTTCATTCAACATACTTTTTTCCAAGCTTATCCGTATTGTGAATGGCAGATTTTCATTCTTTTTTATGGCAGAGTACTGTTCCATAGTATATATATACCACAGTTTCCTTATCCAATTGTCCATCAATCGACATGTAGGTTGTTTCCATATCCTGTCTTTTGTAAACAGAGTTGCAGTGAACATGGGAGTGCAGGTATCTCTTCAACATGATGATTTCCATTCCTCTGGGAATGAAACCAAGAAGTGGGATTGCTGGATCATATGGAGGATCTATCTGTAGTTGTTTGAGAAACCTCCAACTGTTTTCCATAGTGGTTGTACTAATTTATAGTCCCAACAACAGTGCAGGAGAGTTCCCTTCTCTCCACATCCTCACCTACAGTTGTTATTCTCCATTACTTTGAATATAGCCAGTTTTACTGTGGTGGGGTAATATCTCAATATGATTTTAATTTGCATTTCCGTGATGTTTATTTATGTTGAGCATTTTTTATGTGCCTTTTGGCCTTTTGTATGTTTTCCTTTGAAAATGTCTGTTCGTCTATTTTGCCCATTTTTTAATTGAGTTATTTGGTTTTTTCCTGTGCAATTGCTTGAATTCCTTGTATATTCTGAACCCAGAAATCACCCCTCAGGCTTACAGGATTCTGACATTCGACAAAAGCAACAAAAACATACATTGGAGAAAAGACTGCCTCTTCAAAAAGTGGTGATGGGAAAATTGGATATCCATATGGAGAAGAATGAACCTAGACATGCACTTATCACCATATACTAAAATCAACTCAAAATGGATTTAAAACTTAAGTATAAGACCTGAAGCTGTAAAACTATTAAGGGAAAATATAGGGAAAACACTTCAGGAAGTAGGCTTGGGCCCAGACTTTATAAACAAGAGCCCCAAAGCACAAGCAACAAAAGAAAAAATAAACAAATGGGACTATATCAAATTCAAAAGCTTCTGTCTGGCAACGGAAACAATCAACAGAGTGAAATGACAACCTACAGATTGGGAGAAAATTTTTGCAAATTATATAATTATTTAAAAAATGTTTTATTGTCACTTTGATTAAGTAGGTGATCAAATTGGTTCTCAGACATCCATCATTTTATCAGAATCAATTGACCAAATAAATCTCTGGCAAGTCTTTTTATTTTACTTATCAAATAGGATCTTCATTAAGAAAAAAAAGAAAATAAAAATTCAGGTTATCTTTTGCATTTAAAGAGACATTTTAAATTCTACAGTGAATATAAACAGAATTAAATAACCTTTAATTCCTTCTTAAAGGTTTGGTGTAATTTGGCAGTAAAACCATCAAGTTTTGGGCTTTTCTTTTTTGGGAGATCACTGATTACTGCTTCAATCTTGTTGCTTATTATTGGTCTTTTCAGGTTTTCTATTTCTTCTTGCTTCAGTCTTGGTAGTCTGTATGTGTTTGAAAATTTATCCATTTCCTCCAGGTTTTCAAATTTGTTGGTGTATAGTTGTTTGTAATAATCGCTAGTGATTCTTTGTATTTCTGTAGTACTGGTTGTAATGTCTCCTTTTTCATTTCTGATTTTTGTTATTTGGGTCTTCCCTTCTTTTTTTTACTCATCCTACCTAATGGTTTGTCTATTTTGTTTATCTTCTCAAAAAGCACGTTTTTGTTTCATTGATATTTTGTATCATTTTGGGGGTCTCTATTTCATTTAGTTCTGCTCTGATCTTAATTATTTCTATCTACTAATTTTGGGATTGTACTGTTCTCATTTTTCTAGTTCTATGAGGTGTAGCTTTAGGTTTTTATTTAAAATCTTTCTATTCTTTTGATGTAAGCATTTACTGAATTAAAATTGCTTCTTAGTACTGCTTTTGCAGTATCCCACAGGTTTTGACATGATGTGTCTTTATTTTCATTAGTTTCAAGGAATATTTTTGATTTCTTGTTTAATTTCTTATTGGTCTCATGGGTCATTTAGTAGCATGCTGTTTAATTTCCATGTATTTCTATACTTTCCAGAGTTTCACTTTCTATTGATTTCTAGTTTAAACCTGTGAACTTTTGAAAAACTGGGAAGATTTGTTATTCGTCTTATAAAAAAGTGATCTTAGAAATAGGTTTGTTTGATAATAGGTTTGTTTGATAGCTTCATAATTCTTAATTTGCTCAACAGTATTGTAAGCATTACATGATAAAAAATGATCAGATCAGAAGATATGCTCAGCCTTCCTATGGTTAAGTTTGTATGGAATATAAATATTCCAGAGCTTTTACTTTCTATGGGAAGGCCCTAGGAATTTGTCAATTCCTACACTGCCATAATAGATGCTTTTCCTTGGAGGAAGCATTGATTAAACCCTTATAAGTAGCTGTTTACTGCACCCGAATAGAAAATTCTGATATTATTAACACTGTGGTAAAAAAAACCACAGCCTCTTAATCTCATTATCAAACGTTTTTTTTTTTTTACTTTGTGGTGTTTGCCTAAAGTCTTTCGTATAAGCTAGAAGCTGAAATCTGTGTCTTCAACAATGAAATAGAATCTCAGATCCTCTTGGAAAAGATTGTAACAGGTACCCTGAGCCATTCATACTTGAAAGAATAGACTTTTGGCTACAGGTATCCCAGCTAACATGGCTTAAACAACTCTCAGTCTGTATCATGAACTGAGTCAGGATATTCAGGACTCTTTCTTAGTCCAAAAAGCAGACAGACTTAGTAAAAGCAGATTGCTGACCTGAGACCCGATGAAACAAAATTTGCCATGTAAGACTGAGGTAGAAAATTCTATTGTAGTTATTTCATTTGAACATTATTGGAATTATTTTGTAATATTTGATTTGTAATGGTATGTAATGAAGCCCTATTTATTTTTTCTGAAGCTGTTTCTAATGCTCAATTTAGGAGACTTAGCTTCTATAAACTAAAAGGAAACATTTTAATGATACCTGTTTCTAACTGGCCTCTCAGAATTCAGAAAGAAATACTTTTACTTGAGTGTCCTTTCTTTCCACAGTAGTGTTACTTATTTATTTGCATAATTTCAATAAGAATCTCCTCTCTTTTACCCACATATAATTGGACTAATTGCGAAACCATTTTCATACCAAGAATACCATATTTGTAAACGACTCTTGTCAAATTAGGTATATCAAGCCCATTCTTAAAGAATAAGTGTTCCTGTATATGTGGACCAAATGCCCACAAAGCCCTTTCAAGAAACCTGGCTCAGTTTGTGGCTCACATGGTCTGAGTCTCACAGGTGGTATGCAAAGTTACTTTCTGATAGGCCAGGGACTTTAGAAAAGTTTGGAGACCACACCATTGTCTGGAAAATTCTATTTTTCTTTTTTTCTTCATTAGGAGTTTTTGAAGATAATTTCGTTATTTCATTTCTTTGTAAGTAAAACTTGTAGTTTTATGATTATTATTTTATTGCACAAGGCTTTGGAGTGGCAGTTTCTGACATATGAGGGTACTTCAAAAGGTTTGTGGAAAAATAAAATTAAAAGATATTACAAATCTTTCCATGAACTTTTTGAAGTACCCCTGTGTATACAGATTTACTCAACAATGGTCTCTTGGAACTACAAAAATAAGATTTTCATCACAATTCATCTGTCATGTTATGGTATTGTTTCTTTAAATTACAAAAGAATATGTAATTTCACACAATAATTCAGTCTTCTTATAATTGTTTCTTCAATTTGGTAGATCTGAGAAATAATGGTCAATATTTTATTGACTACTTTGAATTTTTTTTCCTCTATTTTTTTGAAACAAGGAAGAGTGGAATTTATCATTTTATAACTTTTTTTGCCTCCTTCAGTTATTTTTTATTAACTAACATCTTTATTGAAGTATAATTTAAATACCATAGCATTCACTCATTTTAAGTGTAATTTCCATGATTCTTAGTAAATGTACAGACTTGTGCAACCATTACTACAATCTAATTTTGGAATATAATTTTTAAAAACATGCCATTTAGGAAAATTTTTAAAAAGTAGGCTCACATTGTGTTTGCTTTTATGTACAAATAAAAGTACATTTACTGAATTCTTAAAAATTGACAAATTAAGATGTCATGGTCTGGAGGAAAGTCTCCCAGCATTGAATTTCCAGGGAATTTTGAAATTGGGATAGATAAGAAAATATCTTGAAATGAAACGCCTTTGCTTTTCTAAACTATTTGTGTATTTCAGTAGTTTAATAGTGGAATTCAACAAGTCATTGCAGATTTAGAATGGTTATAATTAGAAAATTATGATTTTCAAAATCTACAAGCATTGATTTATAAATAATTTATGCATTAATAGTCATTTTCACTTTATGCTAGGACAAATTTATTTTCATGAAAATCACGTGTAAATGACTCATTATCAGTAGGAAAGTATGTTTTAGATTTTTTGAAACTTTACTAGAACACAGATTTTGAAAGTATTCCCGTTGCTAGATTCATAGACATTTAAAAGTACAGTATAAGCAACAAATTATGCTCTTTAATGTATACCTTCTTCAATCTAACTGGTATGCCCACTTTATGATGTAAAATATTTCCATCTATCTAATTTTTATTCAAATACATATTGCAAATAAATTATTGTTCATTAATTTTACTACAATACCTACTTTCTAATTAAAGAGTTGTAAAGGCCAAAGAGAATCGTTTTCCCAAGAATAGTCTCATTAATACAATATCAGTGACTTAAATATCTTGCCACCAAGGGATTTGATCATTTGAGCCAAATTTTCATTCAATTTATTACCACATTTGCAAGCAACTAAAATGAATGTTCTTCCTTCGTTTTGTCTTTGTGACTTAAATCACATTTGTTTCATAAATAGCAATTTTACAACTCTGAGTTTTATAAGTTTCTAAATGTTTATGGAAATAAAAATTCCTGTTTCCTAAAAACTAATGTAACATCTATATGCAAGATTTCTGGATTCGGTCATAAAATGTGAAATAATATCTTCTAATCAAGTAATATAAGTCTCATATTTTTTGAGATTTCAGCCTAAATATACTTTAGTGTTTTGTACCCATATATAATTGTTGATTACAGTGCCAACATGACTAAGCACCCATGTAAATATATCTTCCAGCAAAAGCTAAATACAGAGCAATGTTCCTTGGCACATTATAATATTTTGCTAACAGAATTTGTGACATGTGATCTAACAAGAAGCTATATCTGTGGTGCTTGATGGTAGATTTGTGTAATTCTTATGGGGATTTCAAAAGAAGTACTAATGATAAGTATATAGCCTGTGAAGTAAGATTGTCTGGATTCAGTTCCTACCTGGGGGATCACACAACTAACACCAACTAGTCTGGTGGCATAGACTAGTGTATGTGTGCCTCCTAGGTAATTGACTGAAACTCATCCTCCTTTTCTGCAAGAATGTAGACAATGCATACTATCTTGATATATGAGTCATAAATACATTGTGAATCTTAAGCCAATACATGTAAAGAATCTGAAGTGGTGTCAGGCTTGAAGTCAGTACAAGTGTATTAGTTTTCATTATTGTCATATACCTTCACTTAAAAAAACTTTTGTTCACAGATATTAATCCAGAAAGAATTTTTATCAAATATATATTTGAGTTTATATACACATATCATATATTTTTACCTTTGTTTGAATCTCATTAATTTGCGAAAATTCATTTATGCTCTGTTTCTTTTACTTATGCCACTCTATCTGACATCAAAATGTTACTTCACGGCCTTTGAAAAATATTCCTTCCTCCAAATAACTTCCAAGTAGTGGTTGGTTATCAAAACTGCCTTGCTGACATAATATGTTGATATTATAATGTAAAATAACTTGTCATTCTTAATGTGCAAGAAAAAATGAATTTACTATGCATCCTTATTCAAAGCTATTAATGAAACTACATTAATATTAAGTAATTCTTCTCTTTCTAGTAGTAACATTAGTAATCTTAGTGTTGTAGAAATACTATCATTATCCAATTCAATATCGACAGTTATATTTTGAAACAATGGTAAAATAGAATCTAAACAAACGTATTTCTAAAGGATTTGAACTGGCATGTTTAAAATTAGTCAGTTTTAGAAAGAAAGAAGAAATACAAGAAAGGAAAAATAAAAGAAAGTATAAAGAGGGAGAGAAACTATTTTGTCGAAAGAACTAGTTGTTTATATTCTATTCTGAATTGACAGCACAAAGAATATTGTAACATTTTAAGCATCTTATTTGCCAAGAGACACTGAAAAACTGGAATCCATTTAGATGCAAGTGATCTAGATATTGCACTTTTGAATTTCTGCCCTCAATTGCTTTAGAACTGTACTTTGATTTAAGTGTAGTAGTGTAGCCATACCCCTGTAGATGGTGAAACCTAGAAAAATGCTCACACTTAAAAATTATTTGTGAATATCAAGAGAGAATATGTCGTCCAATTGTACTTATAGTCTGTAGCTTTATATTCCATTTATGTTAATTTAATTGATCAATATCCCTGCTTGTGATTAATTACATAAACAGTATGGGTTCAGTATTCCCCAAGATGTAATATGCGTCATATGACAGAATGTGTTCTGACTGTAAGAGTATTTAGGAAATCCTGGAATAAGCAGGCTCAAACCTTTTATTTCTCTAGGCCATTATTTTGATAATCTAAGCTGCGATGCTTTAAGAAGGGGGTATGGCTCCTGATATTTTCTACACTTATATGATGACAGAAATCTTGTACTCTGGAGCATTTCTTAAGTCCAGTTTGGAGAATCTTAACAAGATATTTAGTGAGTTTACACTTTTCAAAAACTCTATACCTCTTTTCTCTACATATTTTCCTTTATATTTTGCAAATATTTTCCATTCCAATCTGATAACTTCTAATCATGAGGTATTTTAAATTCCTACAATTCGGAACTGCCAAATTGAATTGATTTTTTTTTTTTTTAGAATCCAAAAACTGATTTTACCCTGACTTTAAATTATCGTCTCACACCTCAGTTTCCCCAGCACAGCCGTTCTGCTCTGGATAAAAAGCAGTAAGTGGTCAGGTCTGGTGGGGGCTGGGAGTGAAAGTTTCAGTCAAGGTCAGCAGATTTATGGGGCAGCAAGCACCATCCCAATCGACCATGGAGTTTGGATCTGTGGCTAAGACTCTCTTCTTAAATGCTGTAACCAATCATTTCAGTACCACTGGGTGCAAGTGCTAATAAGAATGCTCTTTAGAGTAGAATGTAATTTAAGGAGGGAGAAATGGGAGCCATACATTCTGGCTCCCACTCCTCTCCAACTTCACCTCCAAAATGAGCAGGACAACATTTAACGAAATATCACATACAGCCTGAACTAACCCTGATTGCGCCTAAGCTGGAAAAGAGGGCCCTGAGCCAGGGAGTTCTCTTCTACAGTGAGAGCATCTCAGCAGGGAGTTGATCAACTCACATACCTAAAAGCCTTTATCATCTCATTAGTTTCCAATTTTCTGCTCCTCAGTGCTCTCACACATCATTTAGCTAAAGCCTCAGCTGGTCTTTGTCAGCTCTCATCAGGAGATCTGCATCCCAGTGATATCAAATCTATTTTATATCATAAGTCAAATTGTAAGTTTGTTTGGCCAGCATCGATGAACTGCTTTATAATAACTGAAATTCAGCATTTCCAAAGCCTGTGTTTTGAAAATACTGCCAGGTGAAGGACCATAATGGGCTTAGGAAGACCAATTAATTAGGATACTGTTTCATCTGTCAGGATTGTTTAGCAATATCCAAGTTAACAGCCGTGTGTTGCTTCCAGGTGTATTGCTCAATTTCCAAACTTTGTTGGCATTTTTAGAAGAGTTTAAAGCATCTATTCTCAACCTTGACTTCACATTAAAATTGTCCAGGGAGCTTTTAAAAATACCAATGCCTAGGCTCCACCTCCAGAGATACTGATTTAATTAGTATTGTTTGAAAAGCTCCCCTTGTGATTCTAGTGTGAATCCAGGGTTGAAAACTACTGGTTTATAATAACAGCAGTTGCTTGAACTTTTCTATGCTTCATAATAAGCATCAACTAGGTCAATTAAAGAATTGTTCCATCAAGAAAAAAGAAACTAATATTTAATTGAGTGCTTTATTCTTTTTTATTTTTTTAGCTAATACATTCCCATACTGCCTTGAGAAAATTCACATTTGAAAATTCTCTTTTCAGCCTGGTCTTCCTTTAGTCCTTAATAGGACAGATTCTCTGATTGCCCCAGAAATGACAAATACATTAAATAACTGCTGATTATTTATTGAGCACCTACTATAAGTAGGTTAGACCCTATGAAAAAAAATAAGATATTTAAAACATGCCCTTGACCTCAAGGCATATCATTTTATATTTGTGAAGAAGGCATATTTATCTTGAATAATGATCAATAATATAAAAATTAAGTGATGCTTGTCAAATTAGAAATAGAGATTAGTATTTACCAACCTAACTAGACAGCAAACTGTTGAAATTCTCTCAGGCCTTGGAAGTGAGAGAACTATTGAAGGGATGAGATGAGAAAGACTCCTATCTAAACTACCATAGATATGGAATGGGATGTGAGGATATAAAAATTGACCATTTTATTCAAAGACCAGAGATTAGGGAACAGTTACAGACATAGGTGCTGTTGGTAGATTGCCAAACCGGCCCCAGTTATTTTTTTCTTCCTGTACCCACATGTTGTCACGCTTTCCTCCTTTAATGCTGGATTTGGCCATGTGACTTGCCAGCTTTAGGTAGGACAGCTCTAAGTCTTCCATATTTATTCTTTTTGCTTAGGCTTTTGTTATAACCGGTGGGAAGATGCTCTGTCTAGAAGGAAAGACATGTGGATCAGAGCATTCACTCCATTGAAAAATCAACTGACTCCAGGCATGTGAATACAAAGCCAAAGTTAACAGAGCTGTCTAGCCATCCCCCAGTTGACCCTGGCCACATGAGCAATTCAATCAAAAAGATAAATGTTAATCCAATAAATAGAGTGGAGGACGGGTATGAGTAAAAACATGTGCCTATTATTCATCTCTATGGGTTCTAAAATATTAAAAATTTCCCAGACTAAAATCACCTTTCTAATTGCCACTTAAACAATAACACTTCACAAATAAGTTTAGGAGTGTTGCTGAGTATTCTGTAGGAATACATCCAGTTTTGTACGTTATCTGCTGGAGAACTACTATCAAAACCTTCTTAAAAGACAAAGACTTATCTCTAGATACACAATTTAAATCTGCCTCATCACTCAGGAAAATGGGAGGGAAGATGAAGAATCTGATTTCTTCTTAGTCTAGGAGCTGTACTTGGAAGAAAAAAGTAATAATACCTTTTAAACTTCATTTGCTATTTCCTGCTCCAGGGTTTTCAAACCATGCCCAAATGCTCTTAACAAACAGCTCAAAACATTCAGGTTTATTAGAGTGTTGATACTCTTAGGAATAGATCCACCCACACTGCAGTAGATTTTTGCAGAAATTGTAAGGCAAGGTGATATTCAGTGAACCTCATGGTATTAATAAGAAACAAAGTATCAATAAAGAATTTAAGGAAGTACACAGTAATGACACAAAACTAGTAATTCACTCCCGGTGTTCTTAAATGTTTGCCATCGAACTTTGTGTTCCTAATGCCTATTGCCAACAGTAATTCATGTGGATTTCACACAGCAAATGCTTATCATCCCGCCTGATCTGATCATAGGGACATAGGATTGAGGATTCGCCTTCACATTCATTCTTGGTCTAGGAATGACCCTCTTTTATTATTTACTTGTTAGATATACATATGTATTTGTTCATTTATTTTTCTATGTCAATAATATCAGAACCTGAAAAATCACCCCTCAACAAGAAAAATAGCACATTAATAATAACTTACATCTACATATGTGATCCTATAGAAACCATTCTCCTGCCTACTACCCACATAATGGAACTATGATTTGAATCCTGCGTTTATTTATTATTCCTTAGGTTAAATATTACACAGTTTAAAATAATCTATTGTACACTTAAAAATTGTATACGAGGACATATAAACATTTGTTTTTTTTTTATTGAAGCATAATTGATTATAATTATTTTGGGGGTACAGTGTTGACTACTATCACCTGTGTATACTATGTGGTGATCAAATCTATGTTATTAAAATATTCCTTATTACAAATCATAATTATTCATTATGCCTCTTACCCAATGTCTCCCATCCCCCCTGGCTCTCCCCCACTCCCACCTCTAGTAACCACAGATTTGTTCTCTCCTCGTGAAAGATCAACCTATTATTGTGGGCTTCTCTCTCTTTGTTTCCTTCTTTCTCTCTTTGTTTCCTTGTTTCTTTTTTTCTTTCCTTCTCTCTCTCTCTCTCAATCTCTCTCTCTCTCTCTCTCTCTCTCTCTCTCTCTCTCTCTCTCATATTCATGGGGTACAAAGCTGATTGTCGCCAATTGTGCCCAAGATGTGATGGCCAGATCAATACTATCAGCACGCCCATTACCACAAATTGTGATTATTCCCTGTGTCCCCTACCCAATTAAACTCCCAACTCTCTCAACTTCCCCCCTCTCTCTCTCTCTCACTCTCTCTCTCTCTCTCTCTCTCTCTCTCTCTCTCTCTCTCTCTCATATTCATGGGGTACAAAGCTGATTGTCGCCAATTGTGCCCAAGATGTGATGGCCAGATCAATACTATCAGCACGCCCATTACCACAAATTGTGATTATTCCCTGTGTCCCCTACCCAATTAAACTCCCAACTCTCTCAACTTCCCCCCAACCCCACTCCACTCCACAACCCTAGGTGTGCTCTCTCCCTCTGCAATCCAACAAACCACTGCAGTCTTTTCTTCCTTCCTTCTTTCTCTCTTAGCTCCCACTTAGGAGTGAGGACATGCGGTATTTTTCCTTCTGTGCCTGGCTTATATCACTCAATGATTTTCTCCAAGCTCATCATGTTGCCGCAAATAGCAGAAGTTCATTCTTTTCTATGGAAGACTAGTACTCCGTGGTGTATATATACCACATTTTCCTATCCAGTCATCTGTCAATGGACATTTAAGTTGGTTTCATATCTTGGTTATTATAAATAGAGTTGAGATAAACATGGGAGTGCAGGATCCCTTCAACATGATGATTTCCATTACTTTGGGTATATACCTAGAAGTGGGATTGCTGGATCGTATGGTAGATCTATCTGTAGATGTCTGAGAAACCTTCATACTGTTTTCCATAGTGGCTGCAATAATTTACAGTCCCACAAACAGTGTAGTAGTGTTCCCTTCTCTCCACACCCTCACCAGCATTTGTTATTCTCCATCGTTTTGACTACAGCCAGTCTAACTGGGGTGAAGTGATATCTCGCTGTGGTTTTAATTTACATTTCCCTGATGATTAGTGATGTGGAGCATTTTTTTTTATGTGCCTGTTGGCCATTTGCATGTCTTTGTTAGAAAAATTTCTATTCAGCTCCTTTGCCCATTTTTTATTTGGTTTATCTGGGGGGGGGTGTTTATTTATTTGTTTACTTTTTTACTTTGTAATTGTTTGAGTTCCTTGTATATTATGGATATTAATCCCTTGTCAAATTACAGTTGGCAAATATTTTGTCCCATTCTGTAGGTTGTCATTTCACTCCTTTGATTGTTTCCTTTGTGCAGAAGCTCTTCAATTTGATATAGTCCCATTTGTTTATTTTTTCTTTTGTTGCTTGTGCTTTTGGGCTTTTATTCATGAACTCTGTGCTCAGTCCTACTTCCTGAAGTGTTTACCCTATATTTTGCCTTAGTAGTTTTACTTCAGGTCTTATACTTTTTCTTTTCTTCTTTCTTCCTTTCTTTTTTTTTTTTTTTGGGGGGGGGGTAACTTAAAAATTCTGAGACTCAAACATGTAATGTCATGTCTTGCTGTATTTAACTACTGTACACTAGTCCTTTGTGTGAACATAGATAGTTCATGCATTTCTTCTCCTCTTGATAGATGCTGGATTGTTTCCAGGCTTTTGTTCTTACAAACAGCATTACTATGATATTCTTACCAATGTGTCTGAATTTTTTTTTTTCTTTTTTCCTTTTTTTTTTTTTTTTTTTGGGGGGGGGGTAACTTAAAAATTCTGAGACTCAAACATGTAATGTCATGTCTTGCTGTATTTAACTACTGTACACTAGTCCTTTGTGTGAACATAGATAGTTCATGCATTTCTTCTCCTCTTGATAGATGCTGGATTGTTTCCAGGCTTTTGTTCTTACAAACAGCATTACTATGATATTCTTACCAATGTGTCTGAATATAAACATTTGAGTTTCTCTAGAAAGTGGAATTATCAATTCAAAGTAATGTGTATGTACACTTTTATGAGATAATGTCAAATGTTTTCCAAAGTACTTGTACTTAGACTCTCACCTGCAATCTATAAGTGATTCTGTGGATACGTATCTTGAATATGTGGTATTGTCAGACATGTATATTTTAATTTTTACCAATCCACCTGGGAAAATAAAATATATCACTTTGATCTTGATTTGCATTTCACTGATCAGAACACATATTCAGAAATTTATTAGCAAGAAGTGTTTTATCATCTATCATATGCCTGTTCTTTGTCTCTTCTCATTTTTCTATTTGGTTGTTCTTTGTTTCCTTAACATTTTGTCAATTTTTACATACTCCTAATATTTATTGTTTGTCCTTTGTGTGACTACAAATACATTCCCAGTTTGTAACTTGAATTTTCATTTTCTTTAAGGTATCGCTTGATGAACAAAAGTTACTTGCTCATAAATTTTTATATTTAGTATTTTCAAAACTACAGAAAATTTAAAAGAATAGTATAATGAACACTACTGTTTACCAATGTTCACCCTACGAGAATACCAGGAATCAACAACTGTTATCATTTTGCCATATTTCCTGTGTTAACATATATGTTTATGTGCATATTATTTCGCTGAACCCCTTGAAAGGAAATTGTTTACATCATGATACTTTACCCTTAATTACTTCACCATGTGGCTCTTAAAAATAAGGACATCGTCATGAGTAGTCACAATACCACTTCCATTTTAAACATTATTTAAAAAATTTTATGATTTCATATACTGTAGTACCAGTATTCAAATCTCTCCACTTGTCTCTAAATTGTCTTCTATATCTTTTAAAAATATAATCAAAGTTTAAAAATTTATTTTGTTTTTATATCATTTTTATCTCAATCTGTTCTATTATTTTTTGTTTTATTGTTCTTTTTTATAGTTGTTTGTTTCTCATGATATTGAATTTTTGAAGAATCTAGTCTGTTGTATTTTTTAATGTTCTTCATTCTGAATTTTAGTAATTGTTTCTTCATGATTAGATTTTGATCAAACTTTTGTGGCATATATGCTTTATAGGGAATGTTATTGTGTTTTGGTGTCACATCAGAAACGCATAAAGTCTGGTTGTCCCACTATGGGTAGTACTGTACTTGATTTACTAGGTAAAACACTGTTGACCAGATGTCTCCTGCACAAAGATAAAGTCTTCCTTTTACCTATATTAAGTAATCTGTGGGGTGGTACTTGAGTACCAAATAGCCTTAATGGTTTTGGAACCAATTAATTTTTACAACTACTACATTAGAGGTTGCAAAATGGTGATTTCCTAATTCTATTATCCCCTCCACACTTATCAGTTTATGTTGTCAAACTAAGGAACAACTGTTATTTTTATATTGTCTTCCTATCCATGAACATGTTATATTTCTCCATTTATTTAAGCCTCATTTAATGTCATTAAATAGAATTTTATAATTATTTTCTTTCAAGGTTTTGCACATCTTTTGTTATACTTAGATAAGTGATATTCTATGATACTAGCATAAGAAGTCTTTAAAAAAAAAAACTTTTTGGAGCTGCTTGGCTTTGATATATAGCAATGTGATTGATTTCTGTGAATTAATCTTATATACAACCAGCTGCTGAACTCAACTATTATTTCTACTGTCGGTATACCCTTTTGAGTTTTGTATCACCTATAGATAGTGCCAGTTTTGTTTTTCCTTCTCTAATACTTTTATCACTAATACCATTTGCCTGCCTTATATTGCTGACTACAAACCATACAACAATATTGAATTAAAGTGGTAGTAGTGGGCACTATTGTCTTGTTTCTGATTTTAGGAGAAATGTTCCTAAAATTGGTCCACTTGGAGTAATTGTTATTTCATTTTTTAAATATATATTTTTATGAGGTTATGGGACTTCCTTCTTATTCCTAATTTACTCAACGTTTTTATTAAAGTATATGCTGATTTTATCAAGTACATTTTCTGCATCTATTTAAATGATCATATGATTTTTAATTTCTAATTCTTCAAAAATTGGTTCTACAAAATTAAACCACCATTATATATCTGAAATAAATCAGCTTGGGCACGGTATGTGTATAGTTTTATACACTGTTGGAATTGATTTCTTAGTATATTTTTAAAGATGTTTTCATTAGAATAAAGAGCCTGATAATTTTTCTTACTTTGTTTGGTTTGGGCATCAGAATTATCCTTATTTTGTAAAATTAAGTGGGGAGTATTACTATTTTACTTTCAAAAAATTTTACTTAAGATTGACATGAGTTTGAATGTATGGTTAATTTTTTATCATACGCCCAGGTTAATTTAATTTAATTTAATTTAATTTAATTTTTATTGAAACATAGTTGATTGTAGTATATCTGTGGTGTAGAGTCGAATACCTGTGTGAAATATGTGATGCTCAAATCAGGATGAATAACATATTCGACCTTACACATTGTAATTATTTTTGTATAAAACAGTAGAAAATTTAGTTACTGTAGATCTAAAAATTTTTACATTTTCTTAATTGTTGACATATTGCAGTGGAACCATTTCTGTTATTAGCATTTCAATTTCTACTTTATTTGTAATTATGTCTCCTTTTTAATCGTAATATCAGTATTGTTTCATTTTGTGTCCTCCCTTCGCTTTATCATTTTTTTTTTCCTTTTTTTGTCTTTTTTTGTGTCCGGCAATGGATAGCAACCCTCAGTGTCGCACCCGTACTGGACTGGGACCGGCAACGGGATTGCAACCCTCAGTGTTGTGCCCGCACTTCGCTCAGCCAGTGAGCGGGAACCCGTCTGTATGTGGGATCCGAACCCTCGGCGGGAGCTCTGCCGCACTCCCAAGCGGTGCACTGTAGCAGTGCGCCACCGGGCTGGCCCCCGCTTTATCATTGTTGATAGAAGTCTGTTGATTTTTATTTTGGAACTAATTTAAAGTGTTAAAAAATAATTCCTCTACTGTTTCTTTTACTATTTTATATAATTATGTTCTTACAATCAAATGATTTACTCTATTTTTGAAGATATTCTATTGTTCATTTTTCTGCCTCCTTAAGTTAGACACTTAATTATTTAACTCATTTGTTTTTAGCCTGTACACTTTAATAATATGAATATTAAGGGCTTTAAATTACCCTCAGTGTATTACTTTCTATTGCCTTCTTTAGTTTTGATATGTAGTATATTCATTGCCTCTTAACTGTGTTTTATTTAAAATTCTCATTGTGATTTTATGATTATTTAGCATTATCTTTCTAAATTACTGCTGTGGGGGAAATTTTACGTCATTTTGTTACTAACTTCTAAACTGTATTGAGATCCGAATGCATGGAGAATATGATGCTTATTCTTTGAAATTGTCTGAGGCTTGGTCTTCACATAGTAAATTGTCAGTTTAGGATATCTTCCATGGATTCTATAAAAGAATATGCTGTCTCTTATTGTTGGATGGAAAATTCTATATTTATCCAATAGTGCAAGATTTTTGTTAGCATTTTTTAGATAATTCATATTATCGCCTTCTCCATATTTTTGGCCACTTGACGAATCAAAAAAAGCTGTGTTAAAATCTGTTAGGATAATGGTTAATTTATTAATTTCTCCTGAGCTGTATCACATCTTTGAGAATATATTTTAGGTGTACAAATACTTAGAATTTTTAACTCTCTGATGAGTTGTAACTTTTATAATCATGTAGTTACCTGATCTATCTCTAATAGCATGATTTGTCTAAAATTTTACCTTATTTGATATTAATGTAGATATGTTGGCTTTTTTTTTTTTTGGCTAGTATATGCCTGATATAGATGTCTTATCATTGTACTTTAAATGTTTGCTTTTTTTTTATGCTTTAGCACACATTCTTGCTATTTTAACTGTTCGATTTTGTCCATTTTCATTTATGATATTTAGTACTGTTTCTACCATATCGCTATATTTTATTTTTTCATATGTCTTTTAAATACTCTTTTATATGTTCTAGTTGACCATGTCACTCAAATTTTATATTTTTGCCACATACTATGGACAATAAGCTGTGGTAAGTACTTCAGGGAATACCATACCCCATATATCCCATAATACATGGCTTTTATCCTTGATAAGTTCCATTCTCCAGCTAGGGATATAATTTTTTTAAATAAATATTTAAGTAAACATTAAATAATCTTACAAACAAAAATAGAATACAGTATCTTTAGGTCATATGGTTTATTGCCAGAGGAGTGTACACAGTGCAAATGCTTCTAAGGGTGTTGACAGATGGGAGTCGGTCTCTCAGGCTGAGGCATTCAACAAACAGGGACTTTTCGGGAAATTAGTTTTGATATGTTTTTCTACACTGTTGTGGAAGTTGAGGTACAATCATGTTTGCCATGCGTATTAGTGTGTCTCTGTTGCTTATAACAAAATACACGGAACTGGGTGATTTATAACAAAAATTAAACTTATTGCTTACAGTTTCAGAGGCTAGGAGGTCCAAAGTCCAGGGACCACATCTGGTGAAGGCTTTCTTTGGTGGTCACTTCAGTGATGGCAGGGTATCACATCGTGAAATGGAGGCATGGAGAGAGCAGAGAGAGACTAACCTCCTCACCATGTTATTTTTTATTTAAATTTTCAATATTTTAATAATACATTCATTTCATTGAATTGTAACTGCCCTGTGGCAATTCATCCTCTACTGTCTACCTAAAAAAGAATCTGACTTCTTATAGTTCTGTTTTATTCAAAAGTAATTTGTAAAGGTTTCTTTGGGAAGATATTAAAATTCCTTTGCATTCAAATTTATTTAAAGCAATCTATAATACACCTGGAAAAAGAATTACATTATGAAGATAATTTCTTAGATTTAAGCTCTGTCTTAAAATGCCAGTGTGTACGTTAATGATTCTACAAACCTATCTACTGTCTGTCTCCATTCATTACACCCTCAATCCCTGTTCACATGAACTCATTAAAGCAAACAGAAACTGACGGGAGAATTTCAGCTTAAAATCTCAGTAGAAATAAAGGAACAAGAGAAGGAGACATACCCCTGTAAACATTCTATAACTATCAACTATCAACTAAAATAATCTCTATCTTTTAATTTCTAAAAGAAATACATGCAAGTATTCAGTAAATATTTCAATTATTAATTAATTAATTGGTTTCTGGTTTGCAAAAGCTGTTAATGATAGGATTACCCATTTATTACAGGCATTGAATCACTATAATGTATTGTCAGAGAAACACTGAGACATAAAAAAGGGAACAATGAAATTAGGAAGGGTTCTAAAAGCCCCTCATTTTTATCAGGATAAATAGTATAAAGCAATGAGTATCCCTCGTTTTTACTCAGTTTATTGAAAATGTTCATATATTTCCAGGTCCTAAGCTGTGATATTTACTACTATTGTGATTTTCTAGATGAAGGATAATACAGCGCATGGAAGCTGAATGTAAGGTATGGGCAAACATTCATCTCACACAGTAATTACCCCTAAAGCATTAGCTTCTCCAGGTTACTCCCTTTGCAGCAGAAGGGTCATTTTATCTTAAGGTCATGCCTACCTAAATTTCTCCATTCCCTGACGTTAGCATCAATAAACCTTGCTGGGATTAATACACCATACCTTCCTAAAATAACCTTCTATTACAAGGTTGGATAGTTCTCAAAACTGCTTTCAATATCAATCTTATGTAATGATGAAAATACAAGGTTATAAAGTTTAGATTTAATATGAATTTATGAGAATTTTTTTTCATAATAACGGGAATATAATGAGTCAAGGTAATAGGAGAATCTATAGCATACTATTGATTACTTCAAACTACAGATAAATAAAACTCATAAATTAGGCAACCTTCACAGAAAAATAGCATAGGACTCATTTTAATTATTGTGCTGGGGGTAAAAGTAAGTTTGCCTCAGATTTTCTACTGCTTCAAAATTGCATTTAACCATGTTTTAGACATGGTTTACTTTATCCAATCTGGATAATTATTTTATGCCTATTCTGGGAAAGATGTAATACCAGTTTTTCTTTATATATAAAGGTATATGTTATATAAACTGTGCTCAGATAGCAATATAGTACAGTGCAAAAAAAAATCACATTTGAATTAAATACACTTGGGTTCAAATCCTGGCATGACGTCGCAAAAGGTAATTAGGTCATTATATCCCATTTGTAAAGGATATAATGAGATGTCTCTCCCAATATTGATGTGAGGATTCAGTGAGGTTACCTACATAAATCACCCAGCAGGTAATTTGTGCTCAAATACCTTGTTGTCTTTTAATCTTTTCAGTAACACTGAAATGTATGAGAGGGTAAATGTGTGTATGGCTATTTAAGAGCTACAACAATTTAGAACTTAAGACTATTGAAATTAAGAAGCACTCTAATAATTTTG
The DNA here is from genome assembly GCF_000696425.1 of Galeopterus variegatus. Lineage (NCBI taxonomy): Eukaryota > Metazoa > Chordata > Mammalia > Dermoptera > Cynocephalidae > Galeopterus > Galeopterus variegatus. Next base: position 159,597 of record NW_007730299.1, on the reverse strand, counting down.
AAGTAAAATGTGACTAAGACTCTTTTTTATATAATACCAGTTAAAGTGAGAAAGAGACAATGAGAGATGATCAGCATTTTCAAATATTGCTTTTACAGAAAAAAAAAATATATATATATATGTGTGTGTGTGTGTATGTATATATCTGATCTGGTTATGAAAAAAATATAAACACAAGAATAGAAATATATAAAATGTACTATTTTACATATCACATACTTTATATAAAATACATATTATATAAAACATGTCACATATCATGTATTATATACTCTGTTATACTTTTATATTATAGTACATACTAAATATACATCATTATATATTATATTCTATATATTCTGTCATATTCATCAGTGTATTATATACTATTATGTTTATGTACTATATTGTACACAATGGGTCTTCAGTTCATGGAAAATGCATATTTTAAAAATCTGTGCATAGATGGCAAAAATTTTCTGCCCCAAAATAAATTCATACTGACTTGTTATAACATGTCTGAACAGGTTCTAGTTTGAGGCACTAAGAAGGGTTTGACATCAGTTTGAAGAGAGCCCCTGTCAGATCAAAATGAATTCTGCTAAAATTGAAACAAGAACAAACATCAAATGTATGGCAAAGCTTCGGTGGAAGAATGGTGAAATCATTGATGCTTTACAAAAAGTTTATGAGGACAATTGCCCAAGACAACTAGCAGTTTACAAGTGGATAACTTGTTTTAAGAAGGGATGAGACGATGTTGATGATGAAGCCTGCAGTGGCAGGCCATCCCCATCAATCAGGAGGGAAAAAATGTAACTTGTTCATGACCTAATTGAAGAGGACTGACGATCAACAACAGAAACGATAACCAATACCATAGACATGCCAAATGGTTCAGCTTACAGTATTCTGACTGAAAAATTAAAGTTCAGCAAATGTTTTACTTCATAGGTGCCAAAATCTTTGTGCCCAGATCAGCTTCAGAAAACAGAAGAGCTTTCAATGGAAATTTTAAACAAGTGGGATGAAGATCCTGAAGCATTTCTTTGAAGAACTGTAACAGGAGTTGGAATGTGGATTTTACCAGTATGATTTGAAGACAAAGCACAATCAAAGTCACGGCCACCAAGGGATTTAAGTGGTCCAGTCAAAGGAAAAGGTCAAGAGCAAAGGTCATGGCAACAGTTTTCCGGGATGCTCAAGGCATTTTGCCTGTTGACTTTCTGGAGGGCCAAAGAACGATAACATCTGCTTATTCTGGGAGTGTTTTGAGTAAGTTAACCAGAGCTTTAGCAGAAAAATGTCCAGGAAAGCTTCAGCAGAGAGTCCTTCACAACAATGCTCCTCGCAGCAGCACAGGGAGCACCGTGGCTGCAGGTTCAGATCCTATATAGGGATGGCCAGTGTGCTCACTGGCTGAGCACAGTGCGGGCGACACCAAGCCAAGGGTTATGATCCCCTTACCAGTCACAAGAAAAACAAAACAAAACAAAACAAACAAACAAACAACAACAACAACAACAAAAAAAAAACAATGCTCCTGATCATTCCTTTCATCAAATAAGGGCAATTTTGTAAAAGGTCCTATGGACGATCATCAGGCATCCATTTGACAGTTCTGATTTGGCTCTTTCGGACTCCTTTTTGTTTTCCTAATCTTAGAAAATCTTTAAGGAGCACCATTTTCCAGTTAATAATGTAAAACATACTGCATTGACATGGTTAAATTCCCAGGACACTCAGTTCTTTAGGGATGGATTAAATGGCTTTTACCAAAACTTAAATAAATTTCCTGAACTTGATGGAACTTATATTGAGAAATAAAGTTTACATTTTTATTTTTATCTCTTAATTCAATTTTTCATGAACTTCTTGAAGTTCCCTCATATGATTTTATTACTATATATCATATATTTTAATCACTTATATGTTAATATATTATTGTTATGTATTGTACATCATATATTACATATTTATAATACATATTATGCATTATATGTTATATATTACATACTATCTATGTGTATATATATACACACACTTGTATAGATTTGTATGTGTCTGTGTATGTGTGTAAAATAACCACTTATTGCAGTATTTCTATTTTCCTTAGTTAATGAAGAATCCTTTACTGAGTGAGAAAATATATTAATGGATTTTGAAAGGTCTTCATTATGTTATTATCTGCTGCTGTGTTAGGAAAATAGGTTGTATGTTTCTTAGGATTAAATGAAGAGGGTATCAGAATAGAATTACAAAAATGAAAATATATGCTAGTGATATACTAATAAAAATTGTTTGAAAACAGCAATTCAACTTTATATTGTTCTATTTTATATCTCTGATTTATTCATTTTTAAATTTGTCTCTAATTCCAGTTTTTTTTACTTGATTTTAAACAGGAGTGGTAGAGTGGAATTTATTCTGTCCATTGATAGCAACATTTTTCTTTAGTTGATTTGAAGATTTCCCTTCTTGCTATATCAGAATGATAACTCTATGAGCATCCTGTTTATTTGAATCATTTTAATATTATCAAGTACTCTCTGTGATTACAGAACATCTGGATAAATTTAGTATTGTGAACACAGACTTTGTGTTCCTAAAACAGTTTGTAGTGCTAAAGTACTCATATTTATGCCATATTCTTAATTTATTGAGCCATTAAAATCACACTTTTTTGATATTATAATGTACAATTTTATTACAATTTTCTAATACAATACAAACTTTCTTCTCTTGCTGCTTCAAAGAGAGGACACTCTTTTATAACTTAAAATAATGAACATAATCAAGAAAAGTGAAAATCTAGAACAGTTCTTCCAAACTATTGTAATTACCAACTCACAAAGTTTCTCCCCAGCATCTCCACAAACTCACGGTACATAGGAGGGAGCAGAGTGAGGTGGGAGAAGCACATGTTAAAGGAGTCAAATGGATGCTTTTAGAATCTCATTCTGCCACTTATGAGCTGTATGACCTTCAGCAAGTTATACCACCTCCCTAATCTTTGAGATGTAATTGTTGATTTTGTAATTCATGTGTTTTCTGCAAAATAGAGATAATCGCAACTACCTGAAATATTTTATAGAGGTATAATGTGTGCATAATACACAACCCTGAGCCATGCCTATCTACAATCCATAAATTATTGTTTATACTCATCTTATTTTGCTGTAGGCTTCTATCTGGTCTCCTTGCCTCTAATCCTCCTCCGTAATCCATCTTTTGCTGAAACTCATTACCCTATAGAAGATTCTTAATAAACTTATACCAACAAAACACAGTCTTTTAAACTTTACCTTTAAACGTTCTCCCACAACAAACTTTAAGTTCAAGTACACAGGTCTACTCAATATTATTTGATTCAAGTAGGCATTCATGTCCCATGCAATTCAGATATAAATATTTAGAAATTCTCAAAAAGAAATTTATGAAAATGGGCACTGTGTACCTAGCACTGTGCTAGACACTGAAAGATGATAAAGTTACACTAGAAATAATTCCTATTTTCAGGTACAGAGAACTGTCTGTCTATAGAGGATAATCTTTTTTATATTTTATTTTGTTTTTAATTTGGATTCTTTGGGACCAGAAACCAAATATAGTCAAATATTTGCCAAATGTTGGTAATATTGTAATTGTACACATCTCAGTTTTAGTTATCTTAATAATATTGAAAGCAAGAATGTCTGAAGGGTTTGACTTGACTTTCCCTTTAGCCTTTAAACCAAAAATCACACAGAGTTGAACATTTATTTCATAGCAACAACTCTAGCAAATCAGTAGCAATGACCATCTTTTGTTGCCTGATAATGTAAACAACATGTGTGTAAAGCCATATGATTTCATAAAGACACTGTGAAGTGATATTAAGCTCTCTCTTTATTAAACCACTTGCTCCACACAGTCCACAGAACAAAAATAAGAACAGAAAAAAAATTCACAGATCTAATATTCTCAACCTGGAGATGTGCTTGTAATCTGGAACAATGCAAAGGGAGATATTGTTTATAAACAAGTACTGTTTTAAAATGTTTCCAAAAATTTCCACGTGTGTGACAACAGTTGTGTGCCATATTTGGTAGATAGAAAGAAGGTGGAGCAAATGCAGAAGACACTTTTATGTGGGTATTTTGCATGTTGACCACAAATAAAAAGCCAGATTTATTCATAGTAATATACATAAAGTTGAAAACTGAGACGTTGAAAACTGGACTTCTGACTCTTGCCAAAAATATTGTATAAGGTGTCCAGTTTGCTCGAAATTACCAAGAAGACTTTTTGGAGATACTATATTGCTTTTCCATATGCTGGGGCTTCCCTCTTCACAGCTCAATAGAAGAAGGAAGAGGCATACAAATTAAGTTGAAAGTTGCTATTCATCTGCGTTCTGCTTTATGCCCGTTTCCTAGTCCTTCAGTGCTCTGAAGTCAATTGAAAGACCAATATGCCTTCTCTGTTAATGGAATTCTTTCCTGATTCTTTATGCTCTCCTGAACCATGTAAGACATTTTATAGTACCTTCAGCATTCTCACGTGTGCAGCTTTTACCTCCAGTGGTCTCCAAAATTACATTAACTAGAAAGGTAGCCTAAAGTATACAGAATAGGGCCTGTGTTCCAAGGAATTTCACAGTCTACACGTATCGCCAAGTTAAAGCTTTCTGACAGAGTGATGAAAAGAAGTGTCATAGAACTAATCTAGTCTAATCACCCAACTAAAGTAGTATATCTATTTACAGAACACTAGAAGATGATAAAAACATTATGATTGTACCTTTCCAGAGAGCACACATTCAGCTCTACTAGAAAAAACTCATTTCATTGTTGTGCACAGCAATTAGCCACCCTGTAACTTCTACCTCACAGCACCCTCTGGTATGTCAAAAGATCATTTCCCTCCTCGATATAATAATATATCCTCAGGTATATATATTCATGCATACAAAGCATGTTCATTAACTTTTCAAATGTTCAGTGTCATGAAGAAATTTGTCATCAAAATTTGTGTATATTAATTTTTAAGGAAATATTTTTTAAATCAAATGGAAATTTAGCATCATAAATTGGTTCAGTCCGTTTTGTGTTGCTATAACAGAACTACCTGAGACTGGACAATTTATAAAGAAAAGTGGTTTATTTGGCTTAAGATTCTGGGAAAGTTGCATCTGTCATGGGCCTCAGGCTGCTGCCACTCATGGCGGAAAGTGGCAGGCAGCTGGCAGGTACAAGCAGATCACATGGTGAGAGAAAGCAAGAGAGAGAAGCAAGAGAGAGGGAGAAGGTGCCAAGGTCTTTTTAAACAATGAGCTCTTGCGGAAACTAATAGAGCGAGAACTCACTCATTACTCTGCCCTCCCCAGGGAGAGCATTATTCCATTCATAAGGGATCTGCCACATTGGAAATCAAATTTCCAAATGAGATTTGGAGTGGGCAATACATCCAAAGTCCATCATAAATTCATCTTTTTTTTTTTTTTTTTTGGCTTAATCCATAAATATTTATTCCTCGTGATCCTGGAGGCTGGAAGTCCATGTCAGGATGCCAGCATGGTCAAATTCCTGGTAAGGGTCCCCACCCTGGTTAGGTTCTCACATAGCCTTTCCTTGGTACACTCATAGAGAGAGAGAGAGAGAGATCTCATGTCTCTTCATTTTTTGTAAGGACACTAATCCAATCATGTGGGCTCATGACCTAGTCTAAGCCCTTCCAAAGCCCCTTCCTCCAAATACAATCACATTGGTTTTTAGGGCTTCAATATATAAATTTTGAGGGGTTTCAAACATTCAGTCTATTGCAGATGTCATATCTCCAAACGGTATGTATTTTCATTCATTCAAATCTATTTTTTTGTCTTTCAGTGTTTTGAGTTTTTTTAAAAAAATTTTTTCTAAATAGAATATTTTAAACACAATTTATATTTTTTCTCAATGGCTTTAGGTTATCATCGTTAATAAAATAAATTATTGTATTGTGCTCTCATACAGTTATGTCTTCATGGTTTGTGGGAGTAAATAGACACATTTGTCCCTATACTTCGTGTTCTTAAGATGATTAGGTTTGGGGCTTTGAATATTTTTTCTATACATTTTCTTCTTTTTGTTTCTTAGTATCAGATTACTGAACTTGACCATGTCTGCCTCTAGCAGAAATTCTGTGCTTCTTTTTCCTTTAAATTTTTAAATTTAAATTTATTTTATCTATTGATTTGTATTTACTTTTTACTTGGCAAATAATAATTGTACATATTTATGAGATGCAATGTGATAATTTGATATATGTATACATGGTGGAATGATTATATCAAGCTAATTAACATATCCATCCCTCCACATACTTATCTTTCTTATGTAGTGAGAATATTTAAAGTCTATTTTAATAATTTTGAAATACACAATACATTGTTATTAACCAAGGCTACTAATGAATAATAATCATCATGCTGTGCAATATATCTTGAAAACTTATTCCTTCTGTCTACCTTAAACTTTGTACCCTTTCTTTAGTCAAGATTTCTCCATTCCTTACCTCCACCCCAACCCCCAACCTCTGATAATCACCCTTCTACTCTCTGCTTCTATGAGTTCAACTTTAGATTCCAGAAATAAATGAGATCATGTAGTATTTGTTCTTATGTGCCTGGCTTATTTCACTTAGTTTAATGTCCTCCAGGTTCATTCATGCTCTTGCAAATGACAGAATGCTCTCTCTAATCTAAGGCTGAGTTGTATTCTATTGTGTATATAGGTGCCTTTTTTATTCATTCATCCATTGATGGACACTTAGGTTGCTTCCATATCTTGGCTATTATGATTAATGCTGCAATAAGCATGGGAATGCAGATATCTCTTTAACACATTGATGAATCCCTGCAATTCTACTTTTATGTATGTATAGAAATTATATAGCCAAACTCATTGCAAAGGTGTCTAAAAATACCACTGTGTGAGAGTTTTCATCAATAAAATGTATAAACTTAAATTTATACTGTGATGGACAAACTCTGGCCTGGCCCCCATGGTCCCTGCCCCAGGTGGCCAAGATGTCCAAGCCATGGTGGAGAGATTTTTCAGATGTAATTAAGGACTGTAAGCAAATCAGTTGATTTTGAGCTATCAAAAAGGAGATGATCTTGGGTAGGCATGACCTAATTAGGTGGAACCCATTATAAGAGGGAGTGGGCCCTCCCTGAAGTTAGAGACTCTCTGTCCAATGCTGCCTTTGAAGAAGTAATCTAGCATGTTGTGAGAGTGCCTATGGAAAAGACCATGTGATAAAAATTTTGAGAGGCCTCTAGCACCTGAGAGCAGCTAACTGCTGACAGCCAACAAAAATCTGGGGCTCTCAGTCTTACAGCTTTGATTTTAAAAATGAACTTTTCCGACAACCTGAAGGAGCTTGAAAGCAGACCTTTCTTCAGGTAAACTTGTGATGAACCACTGCCCCAGCCTATACCATGATTGCAGCCTTGTGACACCCAGAAGGGAGATCTTAGGAAATTAGAGATATCCAGCTTACTACAAAATCCCTATCTCCCCTGACCCCAAGTTGTTTTATATGAGATCACACAAATGCTCTGTCAGTGACCACAGAGTACTTTCAAGTCCTTTTCCCCTTGCATTGGTCCACTTCGATGGCATTTCTTCCTAGTCCCAAGATGTCTATTATGTTATATGAATACATATAAGCCACAGTTAACAGTGTCCTCTTTTAATACTGGTGCTGATACCAATCAAACCAATCGACAATTGGCATTGTGTCTGAGATTATGAATATAACAATTACCATGATTTGTCTGTTATACTTTGTATGTAAAAATGTCAAATTATACCCCATAAATATGTACAGTTATTATTTATCAATTGGAAATAAAGTTTAAGCCTACTGCCCAGCTGCAGGCAGGAGCACACATGGGGTACTAGTCAAGAGCTGACACCAGTCCCTACAACCTGACAGCAGGCAACAGCACACACAGGATGCTAGGAGGGAGCCAAGGCCTGACCCCAATGACTGGCAACAGGCAAAACCATGCATAGGGTCCTAATCTGGAGCCAAGGGCAGCACTTCCCACCCAGAAGGAGACAAATGCCAAAAACACCACTTCTATGTGGGTGGTCCAACACAGAAACTGCCACAGCCATGGCTGGCAGAAAGGCAGCTCACTGCCACAGTAATAGCCACAGACACAATAAAGGCAACCCACCAGACACTCAATGGCATTGATACAAGGAGAGAACCCAGAAGTGATGGGAAAAAGAAGAGGAAGTCTCTCTCCTCAAAACCCACTCCAGAGTAAAAGAAGAAGCAACTGCTCTACCAGATGACTAGACATTATCATAGAGAAACTAGAAATACAATGATCCAAGATGATATGACACTGCCAAAAGAATGCAGTAATTCTCAAATGTCAGACACTATAGAACTGGAAACCCATGAAATAACTTAAAAGGAATTCCAAACAACAATCTTAAGGAAACTCAATGATATACAAGAAAACTCAAGTCAGACAGCATAAACAAGAAAAAAAAATCCAGGATATGGAAAAGGAAATTTATAAGATATTAATACCTTATAATATATAAGATATTAATACCTTAAAAAAGAATGCAGCAGAACGCATGGAACTGAAGATTCATTCAATGAGATAAAAAAACACAACGGAGAGCTTAAGCAGCAGGCTAGAACAAGCAGATGAAAGAATTTCTGATCATGAAGATAGTCTTTTTGAAATAACTCAGGAGGAGAAAAAATAAGGAAAAACATAATTTTAAAAAATGAAGAAAATCTAAGAGAGCTACTAGACAACCTTAAGTGCACAAACATGTGAATCATGAGTGTTCCAGAAGGAGAGGAGAAAGGAAAAGGCATTGAAAACCTATTCAATGAAATAATAACAGAAAACTTCACAGGTATGGGAGACACATAGACCTTTAGATCCACGAGGCTCAAAGACCCCCAAACAGATTCAATCCTAAAAGGTCCTTTCCGAGGCACATTAGAGTCAAACTGGCAAAACTCAAAGACAAACAGAAAATCTTAAGGGAAACAAGAGAAAAGCATCAAGTCACCTATAAGGGAGCCCCTATCAGACTAACAGCAGACTTCACAACAGAAACTCTGAAGGCAAGAAGTAAATGGGATGATATATCCAAAATAATAAATGAAAAGAACTATTGACCAAGAATACTATAACCAGCAAGGCAATCCTTCAGAAGTGATGGATAAATAGTGTATTTTCCGGACCAAAAAAAAACAAAACAAACAAACAAACAAAAAACCTGTGAGAGTTCAGTACCACATAACCAACTCTGCAAGAAATCCTCAAGGAAGTCCTGCACCTGGAATTCAAAAAATGTTAACCACTACCATGAATACACAAAAGAGAACAAAACCACTGGTAGAACAAAAGTGCAAATGAGAAAGAGAATAAAGCTAAATCTTATCACCTCAAAAAACCAACAAACATTAAAAACAAACAATAAAGGGGGAATAAAGGAGCAAAAGATATTTAAAACCTCCAAACCAAAAATGATAAAATGCCAGGAGTAAGACAATACCTTTCAATAGCAACCCTAAATATAAATGGATTAAACTCCCCACTCAAAAGACACTGACTGACTGACTGGGTTAAAAAGCAAGACACAACTATATGCTATCTTCAAGAGCCTCGCCTCATCTGTAAAGATGCACACAGACTAATAGTGAAGGGATGGAAAAAGATATACCACAAAAATGCAAACTACAGATTACCAGGAGTAGCTATTCTTATATCAGATAAAACATATTTTAAAGCAAAAACCATAAAAAGAGACAAAGAGGTCCACTATATAATAATAAAGGGATCTATCCAAGAAGAAGATATAACAATGATAAACATATATATACACAACACTGAAGCACTCAGGTATATAAAGCAAACACTGTTATGCCTTAAGAAAGATACTGACCACCATATAATAATAGTAGGAGACCAGATACCCCTCTGTCGGCACTAGACATATCATCTAGGCAACAAATTAACAGAGAAACACAGGATTTAAACTACACTTTAGACTAACTGGACTGGCAGATATCTACAGAACACATCATCCATCAACTAAGGAATATAAACTCTTCCATCAGTGCATGGAACATTCTTCAGGATAGACTATATGTTGGCCACAAATCAAGTCTCAACAAATTGTATAAAATTCAGATCATTTCAGTAATCTCTTCAGGCCATAATGGATTGAAACTAAAAATCTGTAACAAGGGAAACTCAGGAAATTATACAAACACATGGAAATTAAACAACATGAACCTGAATAACTAATGGATCCAAGAAGGAATTAAACAGGAAATCACAAAACTCTTGAAACTAATGAAAATAAAGACACATTATATCAAATCCTGTGGGATATTGCAAAAGCAGAACTAAGAGGGAAGTTTATTGCAATAAACACTTTTCAAAAAAATAGAAAGAATACCAAAAAGTCCTACTTCTACACCTCAAAGAACTAGGAAAACAAGAACAATCCAATCTGAAAATTAGTACAGAGATAGAAACAATTAAGATCAGAGCAGAACCATATGAAATAGAGACCCCAAAAATGAAATAAAGACCCCAAAAATGATACAAAAGATCAATGAAACAAAAAGTTAGTTTTTTGAGAATATAAACAAAATAGACAAGTCAATAGGTAGGCTAACTAAAAGAAGAAGGGAGAAGATCCAAATTAAAAAATCAGAATTGAAAAAGGAGACATTGTAACTAATACCACAGAAATAAAAAGAATCATTAGAGACAATTATAAACAACTATACACCAAACGCATTTGAAAACCTGGAGGAAATGGAGAAATTTTTGGACAAATACAGACTATCAAAACTGAACCAAGTAAAAAAATGAATCTTCCAACTAAGAAAATCCAAGGACAAGGTGGCTATATTGCTGAATTCTACCAGACCTTTAAAGATGAATTAATACCAATTCTCTTCAAAATATTCCAAAAAATTTGAAACAGGGGCTATTCTTCCAAAGTCTTTCTATGAGGCCAGCATCACCCTGATACCAAAACCATACAAAGATAAAAAAAAAAAAAAAAAAACATACTGGCTGATATTTCTGATGAACATACATACAAAAATCCTCAACAAAATATTAGCAAACAGAATACAACAACATATCAAAAAAATTATGCACCAGGAACAATTGGAATTTATTCTGGGGATGCAAGGATGATTCAACATATGCAAGTCAATAAATGTGATACATAACATCAACAAATTCAAGGACAAAAACCTATGAATATCTTAACAGATGCAGAAAAAGCATTCAACAAAATTCAATATCCCTTCTTGATAAAGATTTTCAGCAAATAACATATAGAAATAAAGTGTCTCAACACACTCAAAGCCGTGTACGACAAACCCACCACCAGTATCTTCCTGAGTGGGGAAAAGCAAAAGATATTCCCATAAGAATGGGAACAAGGCAAGGAGTCCACTCTCAGCACTCCTATTAAACTTAATATTGGAAGTACTAGCCAAAACAGTCAGGTAGGAGAAAGAAATCAAGGGCATCCAGATTGGAAAAAACAAAGTCAAACTGTCCCAGTTTGCAGATGACAAATTCCTATATATGGAAAAACCTAAAGACTCTACCAAAAAAACTCTGAGAGCTGATAAACAATTTCATTAAAGTTGCAGGATACAAAACCAAAAGGCAAAAATCAGTAGCTTTTTAATACTCCAATATAGAACTATCAGAAAATGAAATCAGGAAAGTCAGCCCATTTACAGTAGTCACCAAAAATAAATAAATATCTAGGAACTGATTTAACCAAGAAGGTGAAAGCTCTCTACAATAAGAACTACAAATCACTACTGAAAGTGATTAAAGAGGACACAAAAAGATGGACAGACATAACATGCTCTTGACTGGAAGAATCAGCATTGTGAAAATGTCCATATTACTCAAAGTGATCTATAGAATCAATGCAATCCCCATCAGAATACCAAAGACATTTTTCATAGAAACAGAAAAATTAATACTAGCATTCATATGGAGCATCAAAAGAGCCTGAATAGCCAAAGCAACCTTGAGCAAAAACAATAAAGCCAGAGGCATTACACTACCTGACTTCAAATTATACTTCAAAGCTATGGTAACCAAAACAGCAGGGTATTGGCATAAAAACAGACTCTCAGACCAATAGAACAGAATAGATAGCCCAGAAATCAACCTACGTACTTACGGCCAACTGATATTTGACTAGGGCAGCTAGAGCATACATTGGTGAAAAGACTGCCTCTTCAGTAAGTGGTGCTGGGAAAACTGGACATCCATATATAGAAGAATGAAGCTAGACCTGTACTCTCATGTTATACCAAAATCAACTCAAAATGGATTATAGATTTATATATAAGACCTGAAAGTATAAAACTACTAAAGGAAAACATAAAAGAAACACTTCAGGAAGTAGGACTGGGCAAAGACTTTATGCACATGACTCCAAAAGCACAGACAACAAAAGAAAAAATAAACTAATAAAATTACATCAAACTAAAAACTTCTGCATAGCAAATAAATAGTATATCCAGCAAAACCCTCCTACACTGTTGGTGGGACTGTAAATTACTGCAGCCATTATGGAAAATGGTATGCAGGTTCTTCAAACTACAATAGATAGAACTGCCTTATAATCCAGCAATCCTGATGCTTGGTGTATAACAAAACAAATGGAAATCATCATGTAGAAGGGATGCCTGCACTCCCATTTTCATCGCAGCTCTGTTTACATTAACCAAGATATGAAACCAACATAATTTTCCATTGATGGATGACTGGATAAGGAAAACATGGTATATATGCATAATGGAATGCTACTCTACCATAAAAAGGAATAAAATTCTGCCACTCTCAACAACATGAATGAACTTAGAATCATGTCAAGTGAAGTAAGCCAGGTAAAGAAAGAGAAATACAACATGCTCTGACTCATAAGTGGAAGCGAAAGAGAGAGAGAGAGAGAGAGAGAGAGAGAGAGAGAGGGAGGGAGGGAGGGAGGGAGG
>NW_007730299.1:136829-146153 GCF_000696425.1 Galeopterus variegatus | reverse complement strand
TGGAAGGAAGGAAGGAAGGAAGGAAGGAAGGAAGGAAGGAAGGAAGGAAGGAAGGAAGGAAGGAAGGAAGGAAGGAAGGAAGGAAGGACAAATAGAAAAAAAGATACCACAATCACAATAATTCCTTGAACTGTCAAAAAGAGCAAACAGAACTGAGGACACCAGTGGTGGGAAAGGGGAAGGAGAGTGGTATTAGGGAGGTGTGTGTTTCTAGGGGCCCAATCTGACACAGAAGTCCCCAAAGAATGATAGCTTGTGAAAACCACCATCATCACAGCATCAGCATCACCTTGGGAGCTCGTTAGAAATGCAGAATCTCAGGCCACAGTCTGAACCTTAAGGACCAGAACCCAAATTTTTACAAGTGATGTGTATGCATATTAAAGTCAAGGGAAAACTGGGCTGAAGGACCATTACCTGCGACAGATATATGAACATCTTCTACATCTGTCACAAATATATAAGCTTCTCTTGCCACCTGTATTTCCCCTACTCCTTTAGATCATCGCTATATCTTCCCGAATTTTACAAACACCCCTTTTGAAACAAAACTTGCATTTTATTTTTCATTACACAAAGTTCTACTAGAAGCTATTACATTTTTCACTAGAAACAGCCATTTGTATCTAATATAAAATTAGACCTACTACCTCCCATCATAACTGCAAAATGACTTTTTATCTCTCTTTAAATCCCAATTAGGAAGATTTAAAATGTGCATGACTTTTAATCCGGCAATTACACTCCATGGAATTTATCCTGAAGTTACATTCACAGAAGCACAAAAGGGCATATGTTTTTGGATGTTCACTGCAATACCTTAATAATAGTAAGATATCTAAATATATAAATGTCCATCATTGAGGAACTGGTTAAGATAATTATGACGTATCCATAAAATCTGCACCTTTACGAAATGTGAAGAAAATCTGCCTGTTTCTGATAAGAAAACATGTCTAATAAATATTTAAGGGTAAAAATAAAGTTACAAAATTGCATATTAAATGCTATCGATTGAATAAATGTTATATATTTAAATGTATGTATCTACATATATATAATTTTGTTATTGGCTTGCCTGTTCTCTATTTTGAACTCAAAGAGTCCTCTACCTGCCTCTACTGTGGAGGCTTTAAAAGATTAAAAACTTGATTTCCCAGACCACTTTGCAGCCAGGATTGACGATGTGAAACTTCTCTGGTTAATGATCTACTATCAGAAGACTATCATTGTTGCCTCTCCCCTTCTGTTACCCTGCCTGTAATACTACTATGAAACCCAGAGGTGCAGCAGCCATTTGGTGACCATGACTCAGCAAGTATGAGGTCTAGAACCAACATACTAGAGCAAGGAAAAAAGTAATGTGCTTCACTCTCTCATGGCACCTTAGGCCAAAAACACCAGGACTAAGACTGTACTTTTTTCTATGAAAGATAATTAAATCATTGGGTATTTAATTCACTGTATAAGATTTTTTTTGGTAGTGGTGCTGATAGTGATGATTATAATGATGAGGAAACTCATCCCTAACTGATAAAAGTGTAAGCTGTGGAAAATGTGATAAAATGAAGAAATAATACTTTCACATTTTATTTTTTTTTACATTTTGCAATGATTGAATTTTTTGTTCAAAGAAAATAACACACACACACACACACACACACACACACACACATACAAAACAGATTTTAAAATACAACGGACGTCAATGAGTTTTAAGCATAGTTGATTCAAGCCTTAGCATAAAAGAGAACTATTTTTAAACATTTTTCTGGTATTCAATCTATATGGATAATAGAAAATTTTAATATGGAGAGAGGCCCGAGAACTGCTGGGCCCATGCACCCCTTGCCACCCACGCCATAGCAGGTAGGCGCTGCCACAGGACTACCAACCCAGGCCAGTGTGTGCCACCCAGAGAGGCCCTAAAGCTGCCAGGCCCACAGGGCCCTGAGCCACCTGTGTTGGAACAGGTAGGTGATGCTGTGGAACTCCTAGCCCAGGCCTTTGTCCTATGGGGCTGCCCAGAGAGGCCCAAGCATCCCACCCACAGGCACTGAGGCAGCTGTGACAAATTGGCAGTCCTTGCAGGATCCTAACCAGACATTAGGGTCGAATGAGTGGATGGTGAAGTCCCCTGCATGAATGACTAAACAACAAAGAAAGATACCAGAAATATGAAAAATCAAGAAAGTACACCACCACCAAAGGGTAATAATAACTCTCAAGCTCTAGATCCTATAGAACAGGAAGTCCTTGAAATGACTGACAAGGAAATTCGAGAAACAATTCTAAGAAAACTAAATGAGATACAAGAAAACTCAGTTAATCAACACAATGAAATGAGAAAAAGTATACAGCACCTGAGAGAAGAAATGTACAAAGAAATCAATGTCCAGAAAAACAATATAGCAGAGCTTGCAGAGCTTAAGAATTCATTCAACAAAATAAAAAACACAAAAGAGAGTTTAACCAGCAGGCTAGAACAAGCAGAAGATAGAATTTCTGACCTTGAAGAGGGGCTGTTTTAAATAACACAAATGGACAAAAAAAAAAAAAAGAAGAAAAATTAATTAAAAACATTGAACAAATTCTAACAGAGATAACAGACAACTAAAGTGCTCAAACATCCGAATCATGGGTATTCCAGAAGGGGAGGAAAAAGAAAATGACATTGAAAACATATTCAGTGAAATAATGGCAGGAACCTTTCCAGGTATAGGGAAAGACACAGATTTTCAGATTCAGGATGTCCAAAGATCTGCAAGCATATTCGACCTGAAAAGGTCCTCTCCAAGACATGTTACAGTCAAATTGGCAAAACTTAAAGATAAAAAGAGAAACTTAAAAGCAGCAAGAGAGAAGCCCCAATCAGACTAACATCAGAGTTTTCATCAGAAACCCTAAATGCCAGAAAAGAATGGGATGATATATTTAAAATAGTAAAACACAAAGATTTCCAGCCAAAAATACTTTACCCAGCAAGGCTATCCTTTGGAAATGAAGGGCAAATAGTATATTTCTCACACAAACAGAAACTGCGGGAGTTCACTACCACATGACCAGCCTCCAAAGAAATTCTTAAGGGAGTACTGGGTTTGGACCTGAAAAACAACCACCACTGTGATTAAAAAAAAAAAAAAAATAGTAAAATAAAAATTCTGACAATAAAGAGAAAAAATAGTTTATCTACCACCCCAAGAAAACAACAAATACAGAAGACACACAATAAATCAGAAAGAAAGGAACGAAAGACACTTAAGACATCCAAACAAAAATCAGTAAAATGCTAGGAGTAAATCAACACCTTTCAATAACAACTCTTAATGTAAAAGATTAAATTAGATACTCAAAAGAAACAAACTGACTGACTGAATTAAAAAGGCGGACCCAACTACACTCTGCCTTCAAGAGATTCACCTCACCTGTAAAGACACACATAGACTAAGCGTGAAAGGATGGAAAAAGATATACCATGCAAATAGAAGTGGAACACGAGCTGGAGTAGCCATTCTTATATTAGATGAAATAGAGTTTAAAGCAAAAAACATAAAAAGAGATAAAGTAGGCCACTATATAATGATAAAAGTATTTATCAATCAAGAAGATATAACAATCATAAATACATATGCACACAATTAGGAGCAGCCAGATTTATAAAACAAAAACTATTAGACCTAAAGAATTAGATAGACACTAACACTATAATAGCAGGGGACCTGAACACCCCACTATCAGTATTGGACAGATCATCTAGGCAAAGAATCAGCAGAGCAACACAAGATATAAACAGCACTATAGACCAATTGGACGTGGCAGATATCTACAGAACATTCCATCCAACAAACATAGAACATTCATTCTTCTCATCAGCACATGGATAATTCTCCAGGATAGATCACATATAAGGTCAAAAATGAAGTCTCAACAAATTCACAAAAATTGGAATTATCCCATGTTTTTTTTTTAGATCACAATGGATTAAAATTAGAAATCAAGAACAAACAAAACTCTAGATACTATACAAACACATAGAAATTAAACAGCATTCTATTTAATGACATATGGGTCCAAGAAGAAATTAAACAGGAAATCAAAAAAATTCCTTGAAACTAGTGAAAATAATGATACATCATACCAAAATCTGTGGGATACTGCAAAACCAGTGCTAAGGGGGAAATTTATCACATAAAATGCTTACTTCAGAAAAATAGAAAGATGGCAAGTAAACAACCTAACACTTAACCTTAAAGAACTAGAAAAACAAGAAAAATCCAAACCCAAAGTTAGCAGATGGAAAAAAAATCATTAAGAACAGAGCAGAACATAATGAAATAGAAATCAGAAAAACAAAACAAACAATCAATGAATAAAAAAGTTGTTTTTTTGAAAAGATAAATAAAATTGACAAACCAATAGCAAGTCTAACTAAAAAGATTAGAGAGAACACCGAAATAACAAAAGTTAGAAATGAAAAAGGTGATGCTACAACTGATACCTCAGAAATACGAGAAAGTATTAGTAACTACTATAAACAACTATATGCCAACAAAATTGAAAATCTGGAGGAAAGATAAATTTCTGGATGCACACAAACTACCAAAACTGAGCCAAGAAGATGTAGAAAATCTGAACAGACCAATAACAGTAACACAGATTGAAGCTATTATCAGAAGGCTCCCAACAAATGAAAGCCCAGGACCAGGTGGGCTCACTGCAAAATTCTAATAAACCTTCAAAGAGGATCTGATACCAATTCTCTACAAACTATTCCAAAATATTGAAACAGAGGCCATTCTCACAAACTAATTCTCTGAAGCACACATCACCCTGATACCAAAACCAGATAAAGACCATGAAAAAAATCCAGTTACAGGCCAATATCCTTGATGAATATAGATGCAAAAATCCTCAATAATATACTATCAGAATACAGCAACATTTACCAAAAATTATATACCATGATCAAGTGGGATTCATCCAAGGGATGCAAGGGTGTTTCAACATATACAAGTCAATAATGTGATAGACTACATCAATAAAATCAAAGGTAAAGACCTTATGACCATCTCTATAGATGCTGAAAAAGCATTTGACAAAATTCAGAATTCATTTATGAAAAAGACTCTCTACAAGTTAGGTACAGATGGAAAGTATCTCAACATAATTAAAGCCATATATGATAAGCACACTGTCAATATTATTCTGAATGGGGAAAAGAAGAACAGGAACTAGACAAGGATGCCCACTCTCACCACTGCTATTCAGCATAGTGTTGCAAGTACTCCCATGTTTATTGCAGCACTATTTACAATAGCCAAGAGTTGGAACCAGCCCAAATGTCCATCATCAGATGAGTGGATAAGAAAATGTCGTATATCTACACAGTGGAATTCTACTCTGCTATAAAAGATAATGAAACACTACCATTTGCAGCAACATGGATGGACTTAGAAAAATATATTATGTTATATAAGTCAGGCACAGAAAGCAAAATAGCACATGTTCTCACTTATTTGTGAGAGCTAAAAATGAGTAAATAAATACACAAAAAAATGGGGATGGAGACAGGAAAGAAGACACAACAATCACAATTCCTTGAACTTATTAAGACAAGTGAACAGATATGATGTTGATGGGTGGGGGTGGGGAGAGGGAGGGAGGAGGAAGAAATCGGTAGAGGGACATGAAATTTAACTACATTGTATATTGATCAAATAAAATTAAATTTAAAAAAATCATGAACAAAAAAAACAAAGAAAAATTAATAAATAAAATTGTAATACATCTTCCCATAACAGAGTGGTTGCTAAAAGTACAAATGCGATTACATTACTGAATAAACAACTTAGTTTACAAATGGTTACTCCTCTCTGGAAGAGGAGGTAATTTCTCTTCTCTTGTTTTAAGGGAGATTAGTTATCAATCCGTATTTATACAATAATGATAGTGATGGGGCTTCATAGGGTTGAATGACAACATCCTTTTTGTTATTGCTGTTGTTCTTGTTTTGATGTCCTGAGAAAGATTTTTAAAAGGGGGCATAGAGGAAAAATGAGCTAAATATCATGGGGATTGTTTCTTATAAATTTGTTTTTTTAAGCAGTAGATACAGGGTATGTTCTTTTATAGGAAAGGGTTAATTGAGCATGTCTGGATTGCTCAAACTCTGCCCATTCCCAAGAAAGGCCTGTTTTCAGGACTGGCCCTTGGCTGGTTCCTAAGAGCTGAGCTCTGAGCTCTTGTAACCTTCTGCCTGTACCAGTTTCACCACATATTTTATGCTATCCACATAATTTATGGTAAACACCTGTATTTGCTCTGTAGGTCTGGAGTCTTAGTAATCATGCAGGCATTGTTTACCTACATAGTTGACCTGAAATAAAATCCCTGAACAACAAAGCTTAGAGGAACTTCCCTGGTTGGAAAGACTTTGCACATGCTGTCACACATTGTTGTTGGGAGAATTAAAAGCATCCTGTGCAACTCCGTTGGGAGAGGACACGTGAATGCTTGCACCTGGTTTCTCCTGGACCTTACCCCATTATCCTTTTTCCTTTGCTAATTTTAATCTGTATCCTTTTACTGTAATAAATCACAACTGTGACTATAAAAGTTTCTGAGTCCTGTGAGTTCTCTAGCAAATCATCAAGCATGAGGGTGGTCTTGGGGACCCCTGACACAGTTCCCTAAAGTTAAATAGCTCTAGCTATTTAAACTACCTATAAATAACTAAGTCACTTATTGCTAAGTAATTGTGATCTTTTTCTTCCAGAAAATAGATTGAGGTATAAAGGCATATTTTGAGAAAATACATAAATAAGATTGATGTAGAAATAGGAACCATAGGAACTAATAATTATTGAGATTGATATAAGTTATGTTTTTTAATATTTTCATTTAACTCTTTTAATAATGCATTTAATTTAGCAGTAGAGGAAATAATTGTGTTGTAAGATACATTATTCCTTTAGTCAGTCATGTTAATCGAAAGTAATAGAGAGTCTATAGTCAAAATAGTAAAAAAAAGTCAGGCAAAATTGTTGAGGGAGAAAAATGTCAAGAAGTAAACCTTTGCACCTAAATAAAAAATAATTTCATAACTAGACTGAAAAGATTTTATAAAAATAAAAATACTTAGATCTTTTTTTAGTTTTGGGAATTGTTTACCCTTCTGAGAATCCCTCTTTCCTTTCTGTTGATTAATTGACACTTCCGTTTGAAAAATACGTACACTTAGCAAAGGGAAATTTGCATAAATATAATCTTAAAGTGTGAAGTAGTGTAAATATAATAACTATATACAATAACATAAGTATATATTCTCCTAAAGCTTAGTAAAATTATTTACTTATTTTATTTGCAGTTTATTTATCTTTCTACTTGGCCTTATTCCAGAGAGTTTAGCAATCAGCTAAACATTTTCAAATGGAAAAGTATTATTTTTATTTAGAAAGTGAAGAAACTGAGATGTATAATCTCTTAATGAGAAATATTAAATTTCCTGGAAAGAATATTACATTGTTGGTGGTAATCCATAGAAATAAATAATTTTCCAGCATATTCTCAGAGCCTGGTATAAAACTGGGAGAGGGCTAGAAAGAATTATCTTGGGGAATTAAATCATAAAGAGTTATGGTACATAGAAAAAACAAAGTTTTTTTTCTCTGTACTCAAACTCCACGTAGAACACCTCAATTCTGATGCCAGATGTGTGGTGTGTGTGTGTGTGTGTGTGTGTGTGGTGCCCCCCCCCCACACAAAGCAATTCTTCAATTCTCTGCAGACATCAACTAGTATCCTATAATTAATTCAATTCAATTCTGACATTATCTATCTGGCGTTTGAGCAGACCCTACAGGTTAAAGCCTGAGTCCTATGAGACTGCCCCCCAATTCACATACCATTTGCAAGTGGTCCAATCACCAGGTTACCCACAACTTCTGTACAACGTGGCTACAAATCAGAGTTTCCCACAACTCCCTTCTCAGATTTGATCATTTGATAAAATGGATCACAGAAATCAGGGAAACATTTATTTTTACTGGTTTGTTACAAAGGATACAGCTAATGAAGATATAAGGATGAGGTCAGAAGGGTTCTAAGCTCAGGAGCTTCAGTCCCCATGGAGTTAGAGTGCATCACCCTTCTGGCAAGTGAATATGTTCACCAACCCAGAAACTCTTTGAACCCTGTACTTTTTGGATCTTTATGGAGGCTTTTCATGTAGGCATGATCAATTATTAAGTCAATCTCCAGCTCCTTTCCCCTTTCTGTAGGATAGGGGGTAGGGCTGAAAGTTCCAAGCTTCTAATCATGATTTGGTCTTACTGGTGACCAGCCCCCATCCAGGAGCTCCCAAAAAGTGCCTCATTATACAAAAGATCCTCCTATCACCCAGGAAATCCCAAGGGATTAAGAAGCTCTGTATCAGAAACCAGGGTGAAAGACCAAATATTAGAACAAAATATGCTCCCAGACTCCCTGCTGCTTAGGAGCTTACCAGGGGGTCAGAATCTCTATGTAAGAACTGGTGGCTGAGATCAATACATATATTTCTTATTATTTCACAAATGACATATGAGAACATTCGTCAATTCATTTCTCCAATGAATATTTCTTCAATTTTTATTGTGTTCCAAATCCTCTTGTAGCATTAATGATACCAACAAAAAAGATTTTCCTTCATGAAGCTTACATTCTATTGGAGGAAACAGTCAATGAATAATTCCACAAGTAAAATATTCTGCATGTCAGATGGTGCAAAGTGCTATCTAGAAAAATAAAGCAAGAAAGAAAGCCCTTGTACAAGGGCTTGAGGGAGATAATTCATCCCTTCTCCCTTTTGCCCTTCTGTCCCTTCTGCCATGTGAGGACACAGTGCTACCCCCCACAGGGGACACAGAAACAGATGTCATCTTAAAAGCAGAGACCAACCCCTCACCAGATATCAAACCTGCCAGTGCCTTAATCTCGGACTTCCAGCCTCCAGAACGGTGAGAAATAGATTTCTGTTGTATGTAAATTACCCAGTGTCTGGTATTTAGTTAGAGCAGCATGAACACACTAAGATACAGGTGAAGAAATACTGTTTGTTAGAAAGATTAGACGTGTTGGAAGACAGGGAGAAAAATACTTTGTTAGAAATATAAGCTTTTTGGGCCGAGCCCATGGCGCACTCGGGAGAGTGCAGCGCTGGGAGTGCAGCAGCGCTCCCGCCGTGGATTCAGATCCTATATAGGGATGGCAGGTGTGATGTGCTCACTGGCTGAGCACAGTGCGGCCAGTCACAAAAAGGACAAAAAAAAAAAAAAAAAAAAAAAA
>NW_007730299.1:131239-136418 GCF_000696425.1 Galeopterus variegatus | reverse complement strand
TCATAATTATCGCTCTGGGAGATTTGGAAATAGGATTCAAAATTATAGTAAAATATTTAATCATACTAATAATACTTATGATTATGGATTTTCAGGAGATGGCTTGTGGCAGTGGGGCCCAGAAGGGGACAGCGAACCTATGTAGGCATTCGCCTTGTCTGTTACCTGAAAGTTTGGCCTGGCTGCTTGGAAGGAGTTAATGTACAATCTTATTTTTCAATAGAAGTTGAAGTCTAGTTGTAAGCAAGTTAATTTTAGGGTGTTTATTTAGTATAAAGAATAGCTAGACGTAGTTTGGATAGGTCATAGAAAGTTTAATGTAGTGTAGGTAAAATTCCTGTAATGATTGTAAGTGATGATTATATGGGACCAGTGGGTTGTAACGTTCTTGCTCAAAGGAAAGGACATTGTAATTGTCTTTTCTGGGAATAAACTGTAATGCTATTTTTCTTAGAACATATGTCACTTACAAAGAGATATGATATTGTTCATTGATTATTTTAATGATTATGTAGCCTTTAAGAAAAAGTATAGAAAGTGTATACATGTTTCAATAAAGTGTCAGCATTCAGCAGATCCCTTGAGTCTGTGTGTTTGCTGTCCATCCATCTCCGACTCTGCCTTTCCTCCCTTTTGGGGGTTCCTTACCAGAGGGGACCTTAAAATCTCTGTGCTGGGGCTGGTCCCTGGCAAGAAATATAAGCTTTTTGTGTGATAATATACTGGAATAAAATCATCTCTTTTTAAATCAGAGGAATGTATACACATATATAGCTACTACATTGCAACTGAGTAGTATGGGGAATAAAAGTAATTCAAATCAAATTTCAGCAAATGGATCAACCCATGTTGTTGTTCAACAGAAAATGAGGGAGTGCATGTTTTTAGTCAGCTGCCTTCTAAAATGTCTCCCAGTGATCCCTCTCCCACATCCTAGTATTTTTGCTTTTGTCTAATTTCTTCCCCTGGAGTGTGGACTGAACCTAGTGATTTACTTCTAAAAATAGAACACAACAAAAGCAATGACCTGTTGCTTCCAAGATTAGGTTACATGACTGTGCCTTCTGTCTTGCTGGCACTCTCACTTTCTCACTTTCATAAAGCAAGATGCCATGTTGTGAGCTGTACTATGAAAAAAAAAAACATGTGGCAAAAAAACAAGGGTGGCCTCTGACCAATATCTAGCAAAGAACTGAGGCCCTCAGCTCAACATCCTACAAGAAAGTTAATCCTGCAAACAATTACTGCGTTAACTTGGTAGTGGATTCTGCCCCTAACACGACCGTGGCTCCAACTGAAGTTTGATTGCAGCCCAATGAGAGTCTGAGCTGGAGGACACAGCTAAGCTGTCCTAGATTCCTGACCCACAAAATTAGGAGATAACAAATATTGTCATTTTTAAGTTCCTGTGTTTTGGGGAAATTTGGAGGCAGCAATAGATAACAGGCTTTATTGTTCTCTTAGATTTCTAAGGCAATGTCTATTTTCTTACCCCTGGAAAAATAATTTTTTTCCACATGATAGAAGAATGATTTATTAGAACAAATTCCAAGGAAAATCATATAAAATAACCTTTTCTGAAAGACATTCAAGAGACCACCTGAGAACAAGTATACAGAGAGATACCTCCAAGGAGCCAAATAAGTTACCAATCCCATGTTGAAGGCTGGAGGGGATAACAAAAGAATAATTTTAAAAATTGTATAGTGATTCCCAAAGGGTGGGGCATCTGGGTGCAGGAGTCCTGGATGAAGGATAATGGCCAGACTTACCTTGCATACCCCAAACAGTCATCCACACAGCCTGTACCCCCAGAAATTTAATACAGTATGTGTGCAGGCTATTTCAATGTTTCAAAAGATTATGTAACTTAAGCCTGATCAAGATATTGATATGCACACACACAGTAAATTAGAGCATGGTGCTCCCACAACATGATCCAATCAAGACTGGAATACTAACAGTTGGAAGTTTTTGAATATTAACAAATAATATTTTGTCGTTAACTTTCATTAATAGATTACTACTAATGCCCTGAAGAAGGAGAGATTAGCATAGGAATAGAGATGAATTGGTAGAAGCCTTGCACTTGGTAAAATTAAAAATAATAGCACATAATAATTTATATTTGTAATATATTGTATAAAACCTACATGATATGCAGTCACTTCAAAGTGAACATGCACTGAAAATAATATTGTAGTGATGATAGAAAAAGGAAGCAAAAATGATGAAGTACTGTACGTGGGTACTTCAGAAATATCATGGACAGATTTGATAGTCTTTTAATTACATTTTTCCAAGAATTTTTTGAAGTATCCTTGTATATGCTGCAGACTGTGAAGATAGAGGAATTGGAAAGCTTTCTCCTGATACATATGATAAAACTGGCAAAGACTAGCTATAGTACTGTTGATTACTCTGATATGCATAGAGTGCCTGCTATTTTATATTTTTGAGAGACAATATATTGCTTCTGTCTTTGCATTCTTATTTGCAATATTTTTACCTGCCTTGCTACCTATGCCTGTTACCAGGGAATCAAGTTGGGCCTTTGCACAAAATATATTAAATCTCTCATACAAGACAAGCCTAGGGTTTGCCATTCATCCTCTCTATTAATGACGTCTTCCTTCCTGTGATATTGTGCAGACAGAACAAGACCTCATATGCTACTTTCACCCAGCTACTAACTCCTTGTCATCCTTTCTCCCTCATGTCCAAGGTTGGAACAATCATTAGTAATGGACTTCAGTGTTACCAACTCAACTTTCTGCTAGCAAGGGCATTATATCCACTCTAATTCATGGATAAAGAGTGGAACTCTCCTGGAACAGACCTAGAATAACTGAGTCACATCAAAAACTCCTTGAAGTCAACTATTGACAAGCAATGTTCACATCATCTAATGTTTATTTTTGTTGTTTTGGTGTCTGACGGGTACAGTGATCAAACTGTAGACCTCGGTGTTATCAGCACCACACTCTAACCAACTTAGCTAACTGGCTGGTCTATATCATCTAATTAAGTAAAGCAACATTTTTGTTTGACTCCGTTCTAAGACCTTTACACCCAGTAACTGTCAGATAAATTTAAGTCAGTTCTTAAGAGAGCTTACATAAGATTCACTCCTGGACATCTCCTATATTAACCAGAGAAGTATTGTTTACATCTTTTTTTTTTTCCTTCAAACTATTCTATCCCTTTTTTTCTCAGAATATAATTCAGGGGCTTATTTGTAACCCACATAGTTCAGAGAGGTACAGCACCTTTAACTGGGATTTGACACTACAGCAAACTATGGGCCGAGTGTATTAGTCAATTTTGTGTTGCTATGAAAGAATATCTGAGGGCTGGCGCCATGGTTCACTCGGGAGAGTGCGGTGCTGATAGCGCTGAGGCCATGGGTTCGGATCCTATATAGGGATGGCCAGTGCGCTCAGTGGCTGAGCACGGTGTAGAAAACACTGTGCCGAGGGTTGCGATACCCTTACCGGTCAAAAAGAAAAGAATACCTGAGATTGGGTAATTTATAAAGAAGAGATGTTTATGTGGCTTAAGATTCTGGGACAGCTACATCTGGCATGGGCCTCAAGCTGCTTCTATTCATAGCAGAAAGCAGCAGGCAGCCGGTGGGTACAAGCAGATCACATGGAGAGAGGAAGCAAAAGAGAGAGAGAGAGGAGGTGCCAGGGTCTTTAAATAACCAGCTCTTGCGGGAACTAATAGATCAAGATTTCACTCAGGATCCTCACCTCCCCCAGGGAGAGCATTAATGCATTCAAAACGGATCCACCCACATGACTTAAACAAGCTCCTGACACTGCCACATTGGGGATTAGATTTCCACATGAGTTTGGGGGGGACAACACATCCAAACTCTATCACTGAGTAAAAACTTGTCTCTTTGAAATGTAAGGTAAAAAAAATGCTTATTATTTCTGACTAAACAACCTGTATTAAACATGTTTTTATTTTACTTTCATTTCAGAAGTGTCTCCTCAGTTTTCTAGAATAAATGTACCTGCTGAGCCCCTGTGTGTATGTGCGAAAATTTATAACATCAACTATATTAATTTTCTATGGCTGCCCTAATAAATTAACACAAACTTAGTGGCTTAAAACAACAGAAATTTATTCTTTCATAATTCTGGAGGCCAGAAGTCTAAAATCAGTGTCACTGGGAAGACATCAAAGTGTTGACTGGGTCACACACCCTTCAAAGATTCTGCGGAAGAATCTGTTCCATGCCTCTTACAGCTTCTGGTTGCTGCTGGCATTCCTTGGACATTTCTGGATTTGTGGCTGCATCATTATGATCTCTTCCTTCACAGTCACAATGGCTTTACTTCTTTCTGTGTCAAGTCTCCCCTTACTTTCCTTATACAGATATTTGTGGTTGCATTTAGCTTCTATGTGAATAAACCAAGATAACCTCCCCATCTCAACATCCTTAACTTTATCACATATGCAAAGACTCTTTTTCCATATTTACCAGTTCCAGAGATAAGGACTTAATATCTTTGGAGGCCTACCATATCAACCAACCTTGAAATATAAAATAGTACTCTTGAACAATCTGATTCACTGCACACTTACATCACTGATTAATAGAATGGATTTAGGGTATACATGTTTTAAAATAGATTTGGATTCATCAGTTTTTGAAAAAATGAATTCCATAAATGGAAACACTACATGGGAAACACCTGATATTGAAGGTCACATCATCATCAACTTAAATGCCACAGTTATTTCAGCAGCTGAGTCAGTGCCCAGGAAACAGGTTAAATGGAATGCAACCAAGACCATGAGTTTCTGAATCACTTAATTAAGAGCATCAACTTTCATTAGAATACCGAAGCAAACAGGTAGCCTTTTCAATATTAGAAGACCTGGAGTGGCAAAATAGTGATTCTATGGAATTATCTATATTTTAAAGGTCACTGTTTACATTTATCTTTTAGTGAATAATATAACGTTTCAATGCATACTTCCTTTAAATTATAAATTCTGTTAACGATTCCATTTATACTTATTTGATTCATCCATATAATTTTATGAACAAAGCTGTAAGCTGTATGTTTTTGTTTATGTGTCATTAGTATATTGCCTCTCTCTCTCTCTCTCTCTCTCTCTCTCTCTCTCTCTCTCTCTATATATATATATATATATATAT
>NW_007730299.1:120306-131106 GCF_000696425.1 Galeopterus variegatus | reverse complement strand
TCTCTCTCTCTCTCTCTCTCTCTCTCTCTCTCTCTCTCTCTCTCTATATATATATATATCAACGTACCTACCTACCTATGCAACTCTAGTTCTGCAAGTAAACTTTCTTTAAAAATCACTTAATATATAATAAACAAACAACTATCTCTATTCGTGTTAACTAGTACATAGTATTTTATTTTATGTGTTAAAAATCCATTCTCCCCCCCCCCACCTCCATTTTGTGCTAAATTGTTTTTATAAGTGCCCTTTTGGAAGAGGTATAAGTACTTCTGCCATTTTGTGGTATATTTTTATTTTTGGAATTTTTTAGCATAAAAGTTATGTTTAAATTTAAGTAGTCAGATATCTCAAAATTCTCTTTTATGGTTTCAGAATTTTTTTTCTAATTTAAGAATTCATTTCCCACACTAAATTAAAAAGAAATCCAATTTTCTGTATTTTCTATTAATTTTAAAGTTTTGTTTTCACATTTAGAACTTTAATTTACAAAATATTTAGTTTACAAAGTAAGTGATATGAAGTAGAGATATAATACTGTTTACCAAAATGAAGAGTCAAGTGGTTGCAAGCCATGTATACTCTCCCCAACAATGTGAAATGCCCTCTCTCTTCCTTTGATCAATTTGTCATCCATTAAAGGTCTCTTGTTGGAAAAAAAAAAAAAAAAAAAAAAAAAAAAAAAAAAAAAAAAACAGAATCCCAGACAGTTTTATGGATAGGGTGATGAAGTTAAGGTTAATACCGTTATCTAAAATGAACTTCAAAGAATTCATGGAAAGATTCATATTATCTTTTCGAAGTACCCTTGTGGGTATATATATATATATATATACCACACATATGTACGTGTGTGTGTGTGTGTGTGTGTGTGTATAAATCCTCACACTCTTATATATACACAAGTATATATTTGGAGTTTCAAAGAAGTGTAATAAAATTGGACAAAATCAATATTCTAAGATATTCTAAGAGTTCCTGGTAAAAATTTTTCTAAACAGACTAAAGACAACACATCTCAGTTTCCAAAATATCTGTAAATCTAAACAAGAAAAAATACAAAAATCACCACACCTATGCATCATAATGAATCTTACAGGGAAACACTGAAAATTATTACTTTTAAAATGTCAACAAGACTGAAAGCTTGCCTTTCAACAGAAACAGAAAAATGGTAGTGAAAAGAAAATGGAGTAAGGTTTTTGAAGTCCTGAAAGAAGATAACAGCTAAATCTAAATTGTACCACTTGCAAAACTTTCTTTCAAAAAAGAAAAATAAAATAAATTGATTTTCAAAGACAATCTAAGATTTTTTGGAGGATAGCATATAAGAGTCAGGCAGCCTGCATTAAAGATACACTAAATAGTCTAATTTGTGTAGGAAAAAAAGTGATTTCAAGTGGAAGTACAGTAATGCAGAAAGGAATGAAGTGCTCTGGAGAGGAAAAAAAAATGAGACATATAGAATGAACATCAGTGATTGCAAAAGATAGAAGTTTATTTCTCTGTTGTATTAAAAATGCATACGAAGTAAGAATGCCAAGGACAGTAGTCAGCTCCGTGGATCCAGGCTACCTCTATCTTTCTGCTCCATGACAACCAAATTTCACAGACTTTAAGATGAAAGATTTAGCCCATTCATCAAATCCACATTCCACTAAAGAAAAAGAATGAGGGCTGAGTAGCACACTTCTCCCTGCCTTTAATTTGAACAGTGCATGATCTTGTCCTAATTGGAGCCTATTTTATATATGTGTGTATATGTATATGTATACACACACACACACCCACAATATATATGTAATTTGGTAAATATATAAAATTATATATACCTCTGTCTATATATAAATATATATCCTATTAACTAGACTTTCGTTACATAGACACGCATGGCTGCAAAGCAAGCTGGGAAATGTAGTCTTTCTTCTGGGCAGCTATGTGCCCTACTAGAAACAAGGGGTTTTATTATTAAATTAGAAATTGAGAATGGGTAGATTTAGGGAACAACTAGCAGTCTTGCAATCCAAGCATAGTGGATTGAATTGTGTCCCCCAAAAAACTCCCTGAAGCTTGAATTATGTCCCTCAAGTTTTATGTATTAGAATTTAGCCCCCACTGTGACTGTTAAGAGGGTGGGAAATCCTATTATGGTAACTGAAAGGTGAAGGCTTAAAGAGGTGATTGGGTTGTAGGACCGTGCAGTAGTGAATGGATTAAAAATGGTGGTCAGGGTGTGGTTCAGAGGGCTTTAAAAGAAGAGAGAAGTGAGTGTCTCTCTCTTTCTCTATCTGTTCTCTCCGCTTCCACCATCTTGCAATGTGAGACCACTGAGTCCCTTTTCCACCACCAGATGGACTTTGGACTTCCGTGCCTCAGAAAATGTAAGCAATAAATGTCATTTTTTTAATATATAAATCACCCAGTTCCAGGTATTATGTTATAAGCAACATAACCGGACTAATACACCAAGTATCCATGAATAACTTTTTCCCATATGGAATTATATCTACCTTATTCCTATGGGAACACATACCAATATATCATACAGTTGCTACATTTCAGAATTCAAACTCTGTGGGTGATGGGCCATCTTCTCCTTCAGACTGGCATAAGGAACTGATTTTCAAGATGTGTTATCTATCCTCCGATTATTTGATATTAAATGATAGAGTATAAATAGAGCAACCAATATGAAGTTCCCATTCAAAAAAAAGGAAAAATAGGAAATGTAGACAGCAGTCACTGATTCTTGGCCATTGTCAAACTCTACAGGACAGGGACTGCAAAAATTCCATACTGTAGCACTGCTATAAGTTTATTTGAGGTCCCTCTGGTTGTGTTTTTTAGGAGGAATTTTTCTCTGTTTTCCTCTGTTATGCGTGACTTTGCCCTCTGAGAGGCTCTTTTTTGTCTATTACCCTCTATGGCATGTTTGAAGCATAGTAGCAGAGCTTTTGCATGTAGCTTCTTCCGAGTATAGCTTCAGAGGCCTGGGGATTGCTTTTATAGTTTAAGCAATCACTGGATTTTACAGTCCTGGCTTGTATTTTGTATTCATTTGATTTTTCTTCTCTTTAGGATTGTTTTATAGTAAAAAAAAAAAAAAAAAACTTCAAACACATAATTGGCTTAGGCCTATATGTTTCAGACCGGTTCCACATCCAGACATGTATTTAAGTCTTAAGACTCTGGTCATTTATTTACTAGCCTCAATGCTCTACCCAACTTCTGTCTCTTAGCTTAAAGGCAGCTGCCTCTGGCCGTCTGAAACTCTATACTTTGATTAGAAGGAAAAACCCATAATCCTCTCCTTAATTAGAGGTTCTCAGCCTTTTGGGGGGATAGTATATCAGTCTTATACATTGCTAAAGCTGTATTTGGGAGATACCACTTATATAAAAGGTCATTTTTAACAGAAATAAATAAATTCTGGAAATAAATAATTTAGGGAACCATAATCTTCTGGTATTTCAGCACTTTCTATCTTGTAACTCTATCAAACTCAATGTTTGTCTTCTGTTATGGTCCAAAATGACTGCTGAGATCTAGCCATCACATCTGCACTCCAGCAAGAAGAATAGAGGAGTTTGCTTGAAGTGTAGCCTTTAAGCCAGTCAAGCATTGAGAATTTTATTACAAAAAAAAAGCAGTGAATGAGCATTGGGGGAAAACTAGCAGTCTTTCTCACAATTATCCTTTACACTACTTTTTGGCTTTTTAATTAAGAAAAAATTCTACTTTTTAATTTAACCTTATTACTGGTAAACATCCATTAATATCTTGTTAAATATATATAGTTTTCCTAATTTCTTATGATTTTCAAATTTTTAACATTTTTTTTTTATTTTTAAGCATTTTTCATCAACAATAAACGCATTTAATATGAGTGTACTTTTGTTGGTTTCCATGTATTTTGGTATGAAGTTTTCTCCTTACATTGTTTTATAGGCAGTTAGTAATTTGTCTTTCTATTTACATTCTGATTAAATATTTATTTAGTAGTATATTTCTTCATTTCAATGTTGTAACGAATTTTGGTAAACTATTTTATGTGATTATACCTACTTTATTGATTTATTGAAACTTGTTGAGGTATTCCTTGAGACAAAGAACAAGATTAATGTTTAAGTGTTTCTGGGCATAATATTTTTTTTAAAAAAAAACTGTATATACCTTGATTGACATATGTAAGACTGTGTGTGTGTGCTTGTCTTTATATAAAATCAAGAATTTAATTGAAATAATTAATTTACATTTTCTCTATAAGATATGCCCAATTCTTAGAGATCTGTGTTCATATTAGCTATGATTTTTTTTTATTTTGGTGAGACTAAATTCATCACTTTTACCATAATAAAACATTGAACTTTCAGAAGGAGGAAGAAACCTGTACCTACTAGAGACGGGAAAGTGGGAAGACAGATAGGGAGTAATTGGGTAGGCAACACAAAAAGTAATTACAACTTGTAGTGATGAACATGTTAATAATATTGATTTGATCAACACATACTGTACACAAATATTGATAGTCAATTCTGTACCCCTAAATATGTATAAATAAAAATAATAAAAATAAACAAATTTATCACTTTTATTTCTGTAATTATTTATTATTTTTATTTTTAATTTTATTGGTAGTGTTTTTGGTATCAAGTCTGAGAACTTGTTGCCTAGCCCAAGATCCAGAAACTTTTCTCCTATTTATTGTTCTAAATGTTTAATAGTTTTACGTTTTACATTCATATCTATGATCCATTTTCAGTTAATTTTTGTGTAAGGTATTAGGTTTAGGCCAAGTTTTTGTTTGTTTGTTTGGTTGGTTTTGTCTATGGGTGGCCAGTTAGCCCAGCACCAGTTGTTGAAAAGGCTCTTCTTCCTCCACTGATTTGCTTTTGCACTTTTGTCAAAAATCAGTTGGGCATAACTGTGTGGGGATATTTGAGTTCTGTATATTTTTCTATTGATCAATGTGTTAGTTCCTCTACCAATACCACACTGCTTTGATGACTAGAGCTGTATAGCAAGCCTCAATATTAGGTCGAGGGTTTCCTCCCACTTTATTCTTTTTCATGATTGTTTTAGTTAGTCTAGGACCTATTCTTTTCCATATAATTTGTAGAGTAAGCTTGGGTATGTCTATCCAAAATCTTACTTGGACATGGTATGAAGTGCATTAAACCCATAGATCAATTTGCTGAAAATTTATATCTTTACCATGTTGATTCTTCCAATCCATGAGCATGATAAATCTGTCCATTTATTTAGGTCTTTGATTCCTTTCATCAGAATTTCTAATTTTTAGCACATAGATTCTGTATGCGTTTAATTAAGTTTATACTTAAATGTCCCATTTTTTGAAACAATTGCTAACAGTATTATGTTTTTTTAAATACTGTGTTCACATCTTTAGGTTAAACATGTTTATTGTTAGCATATAGAATTATAATGAGTTTTTGCCTGTCAATCTAGTATTCTGTGACCTTACCTAACTCTTTTATTAGTTCTTGGAGATTTTCTGTATATTCTTTAGGGTTATTCACATAAACAATCATCTGCCAATAAGGACAGTTTTATCTCTTACTTTCTAGTTTGTATGCCTTTTATTTCATTTTTCTTTTCTTGCCTTATTGCCCTAACTAGAATTACCAGTACTATTTTGAATATGAGTGGTAAGAGCAGACATTCTTGGGTTTTGTATATTCTCTTTATCAAATTGAGGAAATTCCTCCATTCTTAACTTGTGGAGTGTTTCTATCATGAAGAGGTTTTAGATTTGGT
Source organism: Galeopterus variegatus (assembly GCF_000696425.1). Taxonomy (NCBI): domain Eukaryota; kingdom Metazoa; phylum Chordata; class Mammalia; order Dermoptera; family Cynocephalidae; genus Galeopterus; species Galeopterus variegatus. Next base: position 125,328 of record NW_007730299.1, on the reverse strand, counting down.
GAAATGTTTTTTTCTGCCTCGATGCAATCACATGATTTTTTTCTCCTTTAGCCTGTTTTTATAATGGATTCTATTGAGTTTTAAGGTTGAACCAGCCTTCCACAACTAGAACAAATCGCACTTTGTCAGCATATATACTTCTTTTATACTTTGATGGATTTGGCTTGCTAATATTTTGTTTAGTATTCTTTAAATTCATAAAAAAATATTGGTCTGTAGTTTCTTTGTTTTGTTTTGTTTTTATATACTGCCTTTTTATCTTTTAAGTATCAGGCCCCATAAAATGAGTTGGAAAGTGTCTCCTTCTCTCTTATCTTCCCTGGTGGTAGATGCTTACTGTAGTATAATTGCCTTCAAGGGATCCTCCCATGTGTGTGTGGTGTCTCTAAGGGGAAAATGTGAGTCTCAGGCCTGTGGAGACAAAGAGGCTTTTCAGGACATGTGCTCTTTGTGTTAGGATCCCTTTTTCTGCTGCCTTCCAGATTCCTGCCCATTGTTTGGTGGAGATGGTGGGAGGGTCTCAGACCTGGCAGGGAAGGAGGAGAACTTTATCCCTGGCCATTTATTGCCAGCAGGGAAACTGTGGGTCCTGACAGGTTTGTCTATTGTATTAGGTGGGACTCCAATTAGATGTGGAAGAGGAATGAGCCTCATTGAGCCACCTTTTGTTACTAGATTGAAGGGTTAAGAAATGCTGGGACTGCAAAAGAACACCAGAAAAGAAGAGTGACTATGGTTAACATTAAAGTATTTTACATTGGAAAATAAATAGAAGAGAGGCTTTTGAATGTTCTCACTGCAAAGAAATGATAAATGCATGAGGTGATGGATACACTAACTACCCTGATTGGATCATTACAAAACTTGTACATGTATCGAAACATCAGATTGTACCCTATAAATATATACAATCACAAGGTGTCAATAAAAAGAAAAGAAAGAAATGTTGGGCCTGGGTTGCCTTCCTCTGTTGGGGGCGAAGTATAAGGCACTCTTCTACTATGTGTTCCTCCTTTCCTTATCCAGTGTGCTTTCTTTTTCCACCAAAGTTCTCTTTTGATTGTCTCTTGCGTTTTCCCGAGATTTGTAGTTGTACTTAGTAGAGAGGACAGGGAAAATGAATTTCTGTCATTTCACCAGGACAGGAAGTCAGAACTGGATTTTTAATTATTTCTTCCTACTTTCTTGGAAAATATTGGATCTTCTTAGTCTAGTTCTGCCCAATATAAATATAATGTGAGTCATATACATAATTAAAAAATGTTCAGCAGTCACATTTAAAAATGTAGAAAAAAGGGTGAAATTGTTTTTATGAATACATTTTATTTAACCCCATATATCCAAAATGTTATTATTTCAACATGAAATCAATATAAAAATTATTAATGAGACAATTGTTTTTTTCATACTATGTTTTCAAAATCTGGTCTTTGACTTACAGCATATCTTAATTTGGATACTGAATCTTCATCAGATATACTTGATCTGTTCTCTCCTTCTGAAAGTTCAAAGTTTATTTATGGTCTTTGTTTCTTATCTCCCTCTTAGTGAGAACATATGGTATTTCTCTCTCTGTGCCTGGCTTATTTCACTTAACATAATTTTCTCCAAGCTTATCCATGTTGCTGTAAATGGCAGAATTTCATTCTTTCTATGAATGAGTAGTATTCTATTTTATATATATACACCACAATTTCCTTATCCAGTTGTCCATTGATGGACATTTAGATTGGTTCCATATCTTGGTTATTGTAAGTAGAGTTGCAATAAACATTGGAATGCAGTTATCCCTTCAACATGATGATTTCCATTCCTTTGGGTATATACCCAAAAGTGGGATTGCTGGATCATATGGTAGTTCTATCTGTAGTTCTTTGAGAAACCTCCCTACTGTTTTCAATAATGGCCATACTATTTTAAAGTCAAACCAAAAATGTGTAAAAGTTCCCCTTTCTCTGCATCCTCACCAGCATTTGTTATTTTCTGTCTTTTTGATTATAGCCAGTCTAACTGGAGTGAGATGATGTCTCAGTGTGATTGTGATTTGCATTTCCGTGATGATTAGTTATATTGAGTATTTTTTCATGTACCTGTGGGCCATTTGTATGTATTCCTTTGAAAAATGTCTATTCAGCTCCTTTGCCTATATTTTAATTGGATTGTATTTTTACTGTGAAGTAGTTTGAGTTCCTTATATATTCTGGATATTAATCTCTTTTTGGATGAATCGTTTTCAAATATTTTCTCCCATTCCATAGGTTGTCATTCCACACTGTTGATTGTTTCATTTGCTGTGCAGAAGCTTTTTAGTTTGACATAACCCCATTTGTTAATTTATCCTTTCCTTGCTTATACTTTGGGTGTCTTGTTCATAAAGTCTTTTCCCAGTCCTATATTGTTGAGAACTATCCTGCAGGCTACAAGGGGGTCCCATGTGTGTGGCACGGCTCTGTGGAATTTCTTGTTTGTTCATCTTTGGTTGCTTGACAAGGCTTCCCAGAATTAAACAGCCTAACCTTTTGGCTTAGTATGGCTTTGGGAAATTTCCTGGAGTTTCTCAAAGGACATGTTAATAATACATCAAAATTAATTGGTTTATTTAAAAAGGCATTGTCAGTACTAAAGGTGTTTTTGATGCATGTTCCCAGTATGGGTTGGCTCCATTTAATTTTGTTGTTAATCTTCCTTGTTAGTGATATATGCATGGACCTATTGTGGCTGTGGTTGTGCTCTTGTACGTGTGGAATGAAGTTATTATATTGGATTTCTAGCTACATCCCCCAGGGAGGTGGTGGGTCCGAGTGCTGTGGTGTTTACAATTATTTGATCATTAACCAGTTACAGATTTCTTTTTTTTCCCCATTCCCACAGTTTCACTTGATTTACCAAGAACATGTTGCTTCCCTAGCAATAATAAGAATGATATAGTGTGTTTTTGTTAGTTTGAGTAGGATCATTTAACTTTTCGCTTTGTCCCCTGAGCTGTTCCCAGAGTCTATTGGCAAGGAAATAAAAGGTATAAACATTGTGATTTTGATTGTAAATTAAAATGATCAATATAGAGTATAAGCAATATTAAATTGTTAACCATAACTAATCAATGTTATTAAAAACAAGTATAGTAAGTATAAGTAAGATTTAAAAAGGGTTAAGTTGTAAGTTAATAAGGTTAAGAATTATAGTTTAAACTAAAAGTCTGACACTCTTTAATGCCAAGCCTGCTGCTATTGTATAGTTTCCTGGCCACAAGCGACAGGCTTTGGGGTGAACTATTGATGCATGAGAGGGTGCTTTTATCATAGCGTGAGTGCTTTGGAACATTCTGATTTTTCTTTTTCTATAGAGATAAAATAATAAATGTTTTGATTAAAAGGTAAATCATGATGTAAAAAGTTAAGTAAAAAATATAAATAAAGCGAGATTTTTGAGGTTGTTGTCCACACTTGCACTAGACATCTGTGGTCTGTCTCTTTCTTTCCTCATCGACACTACACCACTTATTCAGGAATCCTGCGGAGCTGGTCTCCGGCACTACATCTTGAAGTGTTTCCCATATGTTTTCTTCTAAGAGTCTTATAGTTTTGGGTTTTATGCTTTTTAATCCATTTTGAGTTGATTTTGATATATAGTGAGAGGTATGGTTCTAGTTTCATTCTTCTACACATGGACCCCAGTTTTCCCAGGACCATTTACTGAAGATGCTGTCTTTTCACCAAGGAATGTTCTTGGCATCTTTTTCAAAGATCAGTTGGCTGTAAGTGCCTTGGTTGATTTCTGGGTTCTCTATTCTGTTCCATTGGTCCATGTGTCTATTTTTACAGCAATACCATGCTACTTTAGCTACAATAGCTTTGTAGTATAAATTGAAGTCAGGTAGTGTAATGCCTCCTGTTCTATTTATTTATTTATTTATCTATCTATCTATTTATTAACTTATTTAATTATTTATTTATTTTTGCTCAGTATTGCTTTAGCTATTCATGGTCTTTTGTTGTTCCATATGAAGTTTAGGATTGTTTTTTCAATTTCTGTAAGAATGTCATTGGTATATTGATGGTGATTGCATTGAGACTGTAGATTCCTTTGGGTAGTATGGATATTTTCACCAGGTTAATTCTTCCAATCCACAAACAAGGAATGTCTTTCCATCTTTCTGTGTCTTCTCTAACTTCTTTTAGCTGAATTTTGTAGTTTTCATTATAGATATCTTTCACTTCTTTGTTGAAATTTATTCCTAGGTATTAAATAGTATAAAAATACTTTTGGCAGCTACTGTAAATGGGTTTGCTTTCTTGATTTCTTTTTCTGCTTGTTTGTTGTTGGTGTACAAGAATACTATTGTAAGTAGCATTGATTTTATTTCCTGCAAATGTATTTAATTTGTTTATGAGCTGTGAGAGCTTTTAGTAGATGTTATGACTTTTTCTGTATACAGAAACATGTCATTTGTGAATGGTGACAGTTGGATTTCATCCTTTCCAATTTGGATGCCCTTTATTTCTTTTTCTTGCCTGATTGCTCTGCTTAATACCTCCAATGCTATATTGAATATGAGTGGTGAAAGTGGGCATCCTTGCCTTCATCCTGTTATCAAAGGAAAAGCTATCACTTTTTCCCCGTTCAGGATGATGTTGAGGGTGGGTTTGTCATATACGGCTTTTACTGTGTTGAGATACTTCCCTCGTATGCCTAATGCATTGAGGGTCTTTATCATGAACGGATGCTGAATTTTGGCTGCTGAATTTTGTCAAATGCTTTTTCTGTGTTGATTGAGATAATCAAATGGCTTTTGTCCTTGCTTTTGTTCATATTCTTCTTGATTCAGTCTTGGTTTTTATATGTCTAGAAATTTATTTATTTCCTCCAGGTTTTCAGATATTTTTGGTGGATAGTTGTTCATAATAGTTTCCACTCATTCTTTGCATTTCTGATTTTTGTTATGTGGGTCTTTTTTTTTTTTTTTTTTTTTTTTTTTTTTTGGGGTTTTTTTTTTTTTTTTTTTTTTTTTTTTTTAGTTAGGCA
>NW_007730299.1:110487-120296 GCF_000696425.1 Galeopterus variegatus | reverse complement strand
GGGGTTTCTTTTTTAAAATTTTCCCCCCCTTTTTTTTTTTTTTTTTTTTTTTTTTTTGGGGTTTTTTTTTTTTTTTTTTTTTTTTTTTTTAGTTAGGCAGACCAGTAGCTTGCCTATTTTGTTTATCCTCGTAGAAAACAAACTTTTTTGATGACTTTTTATACCATTCCTTTGGTCTCTATGTGATTTAGCTCTGCTCTGGTCTTAGTTACTTTTTTCCATCTACTAGTTTAGGGATTAGATTGTCTTCATTTTCTAGTTCTTTGAGAATTAATTTTAGATTGTTTATTTGAAGCCATTCTATTCTTTGATGTAAGCACGTATCGCAGTAAACTTCCCTGTTAGTACTGTTTTTGTAGCATCCCATGGGTTTTGTAAGTCATACGTGTATTTTCATTTGTTTCAAGAAATTTTTAGATTTCCTACTTTATTTCTTCTTTGACCCAGTAGTTGTTCAGGAGCATGTTATTCATTTTCGATGAATTTGTATAGTTTCCGTACTTTATTCCATTGTGGTCTGAAAATATACTTTTGCTGGCCAGTACAGGGATCAAACCCTGGACCTTGGTGCTATCATCACCACACTATAACCAACTGAGTAACTGGCCAACTCTGATTTATTTAACATCATAAAGTTCTAAAGGATTTGTTACCAAGTTATGGCTTGTGAAAACAAACAGTATAATAATACTTTCTTAAATTCTTTATTTTTGAAAGGTAAAAGTGGGAAAATGAAATGATGTAGAAACCAAGAAATGGACATGAAGACAAAAAGCATGGCATGCTTATAGACCAGTAACTTTTTTTTTGAAAGGTATTTTATTTTATTTTATTTTTTTATTTATTTTTTATTATTTTTATTTTGTCTTTGTTTGTTTTTTTGTGTGTGTGTGAGAGTGAGTGTGTGTGTGTGTGTGTGTGTGTGTATGTATGTGTGTGAATTGATTCATTCACCTTTAGCTCCCTCCAATAAGTGAAAACATGTGGTATTTCTTTTTCACTGCCTGACTCGTTTCACTTAATATTATTCTTTCAAGGTCCATCCATGTTGTTGCAAATGGCAATATATCATTCTTTTTTTTTTTATTTTGTCAATATACAATGTAGTTAGTTATTGTGTCCCATCACCGAAACCTCCCTCCCTCCTCCCTCTCCCCCCTCCCACCCAGGTGTGTCCCCTCCATTTTCTTGTTGTAACAACCACAACTTTTTTTTAGACCAGTAACTTTTTATAGTCACTTAAATGCCATGAGGAATGGATGAACTATTTATATGTACTCAAGATCCCTTATCTGTAGGTTTTTCAGTTTGCACCCCTTGATTCACTGCCTAAAGTGAACTTGATAGCAAAAATAAGATCCCTGGATCTACAGCCATACAGTACATTTTACAGATAATGTGTGCTCTTTTTATGGGTAATATGGACATCAAGAAATATCTCAAAAGACTACCTCTTGTGAGAGCATTTTGATTTCAATCTATTTTCTTTGTAATCTAAGTTGACAACCAAATGTCTTCTTTTAAGGAAAATTTAGAATGTGTCCTTATATCTTTACATATAACATTTGCTTTTCTTGCTTACTTTTAATGTACAGCTACAGAAAATGGGGAAAATCTTTAAAAGCAATGTTTCTAGTTTTAAAAAATGAATGGAAGGGGATTTGACAACATTAATAAATTTTGGACAAAATATTGAAAAGGTACACCTTCTGAGTGAGGAAATATTTGTAATGTAAAGATTAAATTCATCTTATCTTTTATTTCCCGAAGTAGATTATTAATTTTGTTTTTTTAAGATTAATTTTGAAACACATCTAATTCTCAATGAGTACTATTTATGAAGTGTAAATATTGTTCATAGTACCATTCTAGATAGAAGACATTTAAAGAAGTTTAAAATATATAAGCAATGTAAAAACTATTTTTATAATACATGTTCACCTAAAGATCTGCCACATTCCCAAAAACCTAACGAAAATTTACAAACTAGTCATGTTTACAATCTGCTGATCTCAAGATTGCTGTAAACATCCATTAACAGATATGAAATATTGAAGAAGAATGTATTAGTCCATTTTGTGTTGCTATAACAGAAACACCTTAGACTGGGTAATTTATAAGGAAAAGAGGTTTATTTGGCTTACAATTCTGGGACAGCTGCATCTGGCACAGGCCTCAGGCTGCTTCTACTCATGGTGGAAAAGTGGCAGACAGCTGGCAGGTACAAGCAGATCATATGGCCAAAGGAAGCAAGAGGGAGAGAGGAGGTGCCAGGGTCCTATAAACAACAAGCTCTCGCGGGAGCTAATAGAGCGAGAACTCACTCATTACTCCCCCCGCCCCCAGGGAGAGCATTAATCAATTCATAAGGGATCAGCCCGCCTGACTCAATCAGTTTCCAACACTGCCACATTGGGGATCAAATTTCCACATGAGTTTTGGAGGGGACAACACATCCAAACTCCATCAAAGAAAAAGAAAGCAAAATACATGAAAAATCTCGTCTAAATTAATATCTCTTAAAAATACTTCATTTATATATGATATATCAAAAGAAATCATTAAAAGTATCTCTCATTTATTATTAACTAAGCAAACATTCTTTGTGATTGAAAGTTTACTATGTGCCAGGCATAATGCTAAGTTTAAGTTTTCAGATGATTCAATCAAACTTTGTTTCTTCCATCAAGATTATAATTTAGAAGGAAAAATAACCATGCATCCACCTGGGATTTTTTTAAAGTGTTACAGTAACTCAGATTACGTAACATTTAATTTAATAAAACATATTTGATAATCTTTTTTCCTTTATGACTTGCAAAGTACTTTCATATGTGTATACTCATGGAATTCTCACGAATCTTCGAGGTTGGTAGTAGTATCGTTGCAAGAAAGGCAATTACAGACAACCAAGAAAATCATGAAATGCATATATATGTAACAGAAAAGATCAAACTTTTGTCAGAAAGATAATGTATATTTAAATAAAAAAGAAGTGTTTAATTTCTAAAAGAGACGTATATATAGTTAAAAGGATGATGTATTTTATACCATATGAATTTTGACACTATTTTAGCAGGCTATCTTTTAATAAAAGCAAGAAATTTCAGCAATTATCCAGGCATTTTTATTGCATTCTGGGAAGTGATTGGAGAATGAAGTTTTAGCTAAACTGAATTTACCATTTAATTAAAAATCTTCTATATGTCAAATTGAACAGCCTAGGGCAAGGACACTGATGCATAGGCCATGGGAGTCTGTAACCCAAAAACCTCTCATGAGTGGACAATTATATTGCTTGCTCTCACAAGTTATTTCTTTTTAGAAATATAGCACTTACCAACCACAAATCTTTAATATAGTGAATACAGCATCAACCACAAAGTTGAAAGAGAGGTCAGAAATCATAAAATCTAAGTTATTGCTTCTGGCATCCTAGCAGACTAAGTAACCCGAACAACCTTTCAGTTGAAAAACAACAAAAATGCTGGGAAAATATTTTAAAATATTTTAAACTGCATTCAATAGTTAAAAAATTGGTAAAGAAACACTCAGAAGCCAATAAAATAAAAGTAAGCTGGAATACAGAAGATAAATAAGTTAAGGGATGGCTTTCAACTTGATAAAACCTCACAGACATATAAACCTGAACTTTGATTTTCAGACTCTCTCAAGACCCAGGGGTGGAATAGGCAAAAGCACAGGAATCAGACAAGTTTGGGTCTCTAATAGGAAATACCCCCAACACAGAGCTGGGCTCCCCAAGAACTATACCTCCAAAGTAAGAATATACTAGAAGCAAGTCTACCACACTCCCTTCTTATCTCCAGAATAATGAAAAGAAAAATGTCCAATTTAACTTTGGCACTGAGTGGAGGGGCAGAAAAATAAATCCTCCTTAAAAATTTGTAGCCCAAAATAGCCCTTACATACGTCTACAATCTAAATTCCCACTACATGAGTAGTTCGAAAAACCTCTAGCTGAGAATTTAAAGTGCCCAAATCTGGTAGAACCTCCTGGTAGCTTGGAGAAGAAAATGAAAATTCTCTCTGGAGAAACTCACGTAAAACCCAGGCTTCAAAGGATTCCCAGAAGTAAAGCTTCCAGAATTATATACTCAAATTCAAAAATCACAGAACACAAAATGAAATAAAGTATTGTATATAAAAGCCAGAATAAAATTATACTGTGGAGTCAGACCTGAAGATACTACAAATATTTGAATTATTAGAAAAAAGAAAACAAAAGTAAGTACAGTGATAACTTTAAAAAATAAAAGAAATGGTTAAATATGAGAAAAATAAGGAAATATAGAAAGGATCAAATAGATCTGAAAAATACCTATAATGAATTTAAGAATTAAAAATATAATATCAAATATTAAGAGCTGAATAAGTGTGGAAAATATGTTTTGTACAATTTAACATTAAATTTTTAATTTAAAAAAGATTTCAAAAAGGTAATCAAAGGGAACTGCTTTAATTTAGTTAAATATATCACCACAAATCTTACAGTAAAAATTACAATTAATGGGAAAATATGAGAAATGTTCCCTTTAAGTTCAATATATATTACTTCTATTTAACATTATATTAAATTTAAAAGTCAGTACAATAAGTTAAGAAAAATAAGCCAAATGATTAGGAAGAGAGAAACAATATTGTCATTTTTCTCAAATAATATTGTTTGAATAAATCACAATCTACAGATTATTACTACGTTTAATAAGAGAGTGTTTAAATTGCACAATAAAAAATCAATATGTAAAAATCAATTGCATTCTAATTAATAGTAGCAGGAAGATGAAAAGTGTAAGTTTAAAATTTTCAAGTTTATATTAAGAATAGGGTATAAATTTATGTTCACAGTTCAATAAATATGAATATTAATGGAGTGGAGAATCACATAACCAGTGCCTTAATCACAAACTACAATATGTCAGCACTGCAGCAACTCCGTACATGCTTCTCTCTGATCAGAACTACTTACTTCCCCCAAATGTAACAGCTATCTGGTTTGGAGGATAGTAATTTTCTTATTTTTACTCCTAGTTTTAATAGGAGTATATATGTAGGCATGCATAAACAATATGTTAGCTTTGCCACATTTTTATCTTTGTACAAGTATAGTCATACTCAATGTTTTCTTTCATGTTTTGCCTTGTGTCAATATATTGATAAGAAAAAGACAAATAAGTAAATAGAAAAATGGAACTATGTACTTGAATAATACAGAAGAAGAAGTTGCAGAAGAAACTCACCCAAGTAATGAATAAACATATTATCAGATAATCACCCTCATTACTAATAAAGAAAATACAAATTCAAGCCACAATGAAATGTCATTTCATATCAAACAAGATAGAAAAAAAATAAATATCAAGCATATTTGGCAATGTATAATAATTACAACCATTATATACTGTGATGGGGATATGACTTGGTACAACCATTTTGGACAATAAATCGGCTTTATAAAGAGCAATCAGAAATGCACATATTCAATGTTCTAGCTGATTGACTATCAGGTATGTAACCTGGAGAAACTCTTGCTTACCTAATCAGGACATATACATATAAACAGATACTAGGACTGTTTTTAGAAAAAAACCTGGAAACAACTCAAATGCACACCAACAATACAATCAATAATTGAAATTATATATGAATCACAATATACTATACAAATACAGTAGAATATACTATGTCAATACTGTAAAATTGATGAATTATTGTTACAGATGTTGACAATGAATACAAATTACTAACATTTCTGGTCCTCAGATTTCTTATCTGTAAAATTAGGGATTTTCTCAACGAGGAATTTATATTATCCCCTACAAACAAACAAACAAAAATCTTATGAGAACAAATAATTAATACTAAAAAAATCAGATTATGCCATAAATGATAATTCAGGATGTATTATGCCAAATTTATGTAATTTAATAATTTAATTTATGTAATTTATTACTTAACTCTTTCATTTAATGGGATCTTTCATCTGTAAAAAGAGGAAGAGTCTGTTACAAGGTTATGCCAGGCAAAACTAGTGGTTAACGTGGGTTACAAAAATGACTAGTCCCAAGATTTTACCAGGAAATATTGATCATCAAGAAAGTAAGTTGAAATGCCCTGCCAAGAGGGAAACTTGAGTCCAAAGATGAACAGAACAACAAGAGTGCTGAGAGCAAAGAGAGAGACAGTTGATGAGTAACATCTGAAGAAGGTAAGCTGTAGCCAGTTTATGTCAAAAAATACTGGAAAAGAAAGGCTCACAGTCTGAGTAGGGTAGTCCTATTATTTCTGGTAGGGGTGTTTCCTTATATTGGCAGAACAACACCCGAAATCTTGAATGGCTCTATGAAACTAAAATCAAGCAAGTCCATTTGAGAGGTTGGGACAGACGGGGTGATGGATTTTCATGAGTTTACAAATTCAAAACTAATTTCCAATTACTGTTACATTTTTGAGAAATTGACTACATAATCAGTTGCATGAAGGGAAGGGACTAGAATGACAAAGTAATGCAAAGAGTATAGCTAAAAATGGGAGTATGGATGATTGCAGTAAAGGGTCTGCTTTCTCTTTTCTGGCTTATTTTTAAAGAAAATTAACAACTGGGCATTCACATCAATTCGATTCTGTCTACCAGGATACAGAAATCTCTAGGGAATCCCAAAGTGTGTTTCACAACTACTGGCTGTATTATGAAGCCATACTTTTATTGCTTTGTACCAAGAACCATCTTTGTCCCTCATCATTGTGATGACAGTTGGTTTCTGTACCTCCCTCATTTTCACTCTCATTCCTGGATCCAGTACAAAGAAGTAGTCCTCAAACTCATTATCTTAGACTGTTTTTGCTGACCGGTGATTGTTGTATCAAATTATTCAAAACCATTCACCAGACAGTGTTGTATCAATTCTGATTTACTATTGTCCTTATCCTAGGTAGGCAGTAAAGGTATAGTACTTCAATATCTTCTTCATTGCAACAAAACATTGGAAGATAAAGACAAATGACACAAAAGTTATCTAATATCTAATTTCTTTTTAAAAAATTTATTTATTTTAATTGACACATATCGATTGTACATATTTATGGGGTACAGAATTATATTTCAAAACATGTATACAATGTGTGGTGATCAAATCAGGGTAATTAGCATATTTATCACTGAAAAAAGTATTATTTCTTTGTTATGAGAATATTTGAGCTCCTTTCTTCTACCTATTTGAGAACTCACAGTAAATTATTGTTGATTATAGGTGTCTAGCACTACTGGACACCACTGTAACTGATTTTCCCATCTAGCTGTAATTGCGTGTCCATTAACCAACTTATCCCTATCCTCCCACCCTTCTCCCTTTCCAAGCTTCTAGTAACCACAGTTCTGCTCTCTACTTTCTAAAAGTTCAACTTATAATTATTATTATTATCATTATTATTTAGCTCCCACATATGAGTGAGAACATGCACTACTTATCTTTCTGTGCCTTACTTATTTCACATAAAGCAGTGTCTTCCAGTCTCATCTGTGTTGCAGCAAATGACAGGATTTCACTCTTTTTTATGGTTGTGCAGTATGTCATTGAGTATATACACCACATCTTCTTTATCAGATAGGGATTCTTGGGAAAGTGATTTATTGAAGGAAGTTCTATCAGGAAAAAAGGAAGCAAGGGAGTATTCTCAGGAAAAAGGAAGTGAGGGAGTGTCCTCAGGAAAAAGGAAATGAAGCAGTACTCTCAGGAGAAAGAAGTGAAGGAAGCAAATACAGCAGGGAGAAAAAGTCAAGCAAGAATGTGGTGTATCCAGGAGTCTAGATTAAGCCTGATCCTAGAGCGAACTCTGGATTATGTATTGCAACATACAGTAGGTACTATCTTGAGACAACGGGGTAACCATTTGTGTACTCATACCAGTCAGTCACTGGCCAATGACTGTCCCTGGGAGCTGGAGGGGGAAGGAGTGTAAAAGGAATCGGGAGGATTAAGTAGGGGGGTTGTTATCTCCCAAGCAAGATGAAGTCAACTTTCTGGAGAGGGACCAGCTATGAATGCTAGAAGCCAACACTCAGAGCAGTTGAGATTTGGGAGCACTGGCAACATAAAGAGAATCTTGGTGTGGCACCAAGAGGATCTAGTAGAAGGAGAATGACATTTTCTGGAAATGCTTTCAGTGTTTATTAGACCATTGAATTGGTATAATAAAAGTTGCCTAGTTTGAATTCTGTATAATATATTGCTTGACACTTCACGAGCATAGTTCAATTTACTAGAGCAAAGAAACATTGGGTTTTTAGAATAACTTCAGTTTAAATTGAGACAGAATCAACACTTCTATGGCAAACTATTAATAAGATTTTACTGAGCATTAGTACTTACAAACCAAATCACTGGTGATTGTTAATCATAAGTCACTATACCAATACAAATTGCAACATATTGAAATGTTTGACAGAGTAATGAGGATATTGAGCATTTCAAGACTTTTATATAATCTCTGAAATATTATATTTACATTGGTTAGAGCATTGTTCTGATAACAGCAAGGTCAAGTGTTCAGATCCCCATACAAAAAGAAAAAAGAAAAAGAAATATTTACAAAATAATAGCAAATCACATTTATCTAATCAAAACAAAAAAGAAAATAAAAGGGAAAAAAAAGAAAAACTTCTTAAAGAGAGATTTCCACAGAGAATTGGGAGCAGAAACATACAGCATTTCCCTTAAAAGAAAAAAATTTAAAGTGATCATTTATCAATTAACCCCAGATCAGATATACTTTTTAAAAGACCTACTGATAATGTTTTATGATAATTTATGAACAGAAAAATGCAATAATTATAATTGGTACAAATACTCTAAAACTGATAAAGATCTTGAGCTGCAGCTAAAATTCCAGCTCATGCCCAGTCTTTTAATATAGGGACCGTAACTTTTAGCATCCTTCTCCTTCCTTTCACCTCACAAGGCCACTTTTCCATACTGCCTAACGTAGGGCCTAGAATTTTCATGCTTCTGTTATTTCTGATGACACACTAGACACTGCTCTGCTCCACTGTTCTCACTTCTATTCATAAATTTGCTCTATTCAAAGCAGTAGTAACTTAATGTCAAGGAAAAAGTGAGAGGTATCAGTAATTGTTGAGTAGCTTTTAGAAAACAGGAAATTTACATAGATTTTAAAGAAGTAGTAATTTTCATAACCATTATGTTCTTAAATAACCTTATAAAGCATTTCTTCTCATTCTACAGCTATGTATATTCAAGTTATCAGAAGCAAATAACTCACCAGAAGTTATACAAGTAATAAATGCCTGGACAGTTATTTAAGCCCAAAGATTGGCCTTTAAAAAAATCTGTGCCCTTTTAATAAAGTGTGGTTCCTGAACCAGTAGCATCAGCATCACCTCGGAATTTGTTAGAAGTGCAAATTTTTCTACTTTATTACAGACCTAATGAAATAGATACGGTCAGAATTAGGCCCAGATTATTCCAGTGCATGCTGAGGACTGAGAATCTCCGTTTCACACTATGCTGCTTTTTTTTTTCATTAAATTTTTATTTTGTCAATATACAATGTATATGGTTATTATGGCCCATCACCGACACCTCCCTTCCTCCTCCCACTATCCCCTCCCCCCCAAGAATGTCCTTTCCGTTTGCTTGTTGTAACAACTTCAAAAAGGTATAGTTGTTGTATCTTCTCCCCACCCCAGTTTTTTTTTTGTGTGTATGTATGTGGGGGAATTAATTTGTTTATTTTTAGCTCCCACCAATGAGTGAGAACATGTGGTATTT
>NW_007730299.1:44774-109748 GCF_000696425.1 Galeopterus variegatus | reverse complement strand
GCGGCGCTCCCGCCGAGGGTTCGGATCCCACATACAGACCAGCTGCTCACTGGCTGAACGAGGTGAGGGCGCAACACCGAGGGTTGCGATCCCATTGCCAGTCCCGGTCCTGGTCCGGTACGGGCGCCACACTGAGGGTTGCGATCCATTGCCGGTCACAAAAAAAGACAAAAAGGAAAAAAAAAGAAAAAAAAAAAGTCCTATCTGATCACTTATAAAGTTATGTATGTGTATAAATGAGTTATGCTGCTTTTTTTAATGGAAAGAAATAGATAAAGTCTTTGATCCAGTTTCAGATAATTTGTACTCTTAGAAATTATAGGTCCTATAACTCCAAACATAGCCTTGAGCTTTAAATTCTGTTTCTGTTAACAAGTTTTTTCGATGTTTTGTTAACTTTGCTTTTTTTCCAGAGGCTGGTAAATAGGTATTTTCCCTGGACATTATCCTGTATCTCTCTAACATTACCACAACTTTTACTTAATGCCTATTATTCATTAATTGATTCCTGCACTCTTCCATTCAGCAACTATTACTTGAAAGCCTTTCACGTGTCAGGTTCTGTGCTAGGCACTTCAATATCCCCCCAAAGTTGTCAATGTCCTAATCCCCAGAAACTTTTGATATGTTGTGTTGCATGGCAAAAGGGAGTTAAGGTTGCAGATGGAATTAACATTGCTAATCAGATGACTTAAAAAGAGGGGTATTATTTTGGATTGTTTGGGTAAACCCAATTTAATCACAAGAATCTTTAAAAGTGGAACAGAAAGATGAAACTATGGAAGACAGAACTAGAGAGATGTTTGTGAAGAACTCAGCTCAATTTTGCTGGCTTTGAAGTTGGAAGAAGGGGCCATTAGCCAAGGAATGCAGGTAGCTTCTAAAAGCTGGAAAAGGCAAAAAGAAAATGGGGGGGGGGCAGACCCCAGAAGGAATGCAACCCTGTAAATACCCTGATGTTAGCCCAGTGAGACCCATGTCAGACTTCTGACCTCCAGAACTCTAAGGCAATAAATCTGTATTGTTTAAAGACATTACATTTGTGCCAGTTTGTCACAGCAGCAATAGGAAATCTCCTGGTCAATGGAGATATAGCAATAAGCAAGAGAGGTTTAGCCTTAGTCCTCAAGTAAGGGAGAGAAACTTACCCTCTAGTAAGGGAGATAAAACAAATAATTACCTATGTTATGGTAAATGTTTTGCTAGGGAGAACTTGTCTGGAGGAATAGGAATGTAAGCCCACACATGAAAATTAAATAGAAACTAAACATGCAAACATGGGGTACAAAAAGTGTGTTTGTGGAACTAGATTTTCAAATAACTAAAATTAAAATGTTTTTGAAGAAATATAAAATGATGTTTAATACCTCAGAGTCCCTAGGTTAGGTGTGCAGAGGAGTTATCTACCGTAACCCTTTAAAGAAGAGTCAAGTGATTACAGAAATTTTTATTTTAGATTGTTGCACCATTAACTCAGTAATCCAAATGGTAAATTATTTAGTGGGTCCAATTTATCTTCAACAGTCCATTGCTATCTTCATCATTTATTCATTTTGTTATTTGGTATAATCTTTATGAAGAACTATATAAGAGACAGGATGGGAGACAAAAATTATAAAAGAAACTGTCTTTGATTACAACTAGTCAAAGTAATTATAGGAACTTAATAAGAAAGACAAAATTTAATGAAAACTGAAATTTATCAGTTCTCCATTATATTTCCAATTAGCATGAATAACAAAGTAAATTTCAAATAAAATATTAATTTGATTCTAGCTACCGCAATTCTAGTCTAGCACAATATTTGTGGTAATCCAAAGAAATATGCCAAAAAATGAAATGCCACCAAATATTAACCAATAGAATAATAACAATAAGTATAACTCCCTTATTTGACATGCTTTATTTAGGACTTGAAAAGGGAAATGACTTTGTTCAGAATGAACCCTTTTGTTATGCATGGTAGATGGTCTCTTGGATTAGATGCCAACAAACTTTCTGTAGAGGACCTGAGAATAAATACTTTTGGCTTTGTAGGCCATAAGACCTCTGCTGTAACTACTAACACTGCCATCGAATTGCAAAAGCAGTCATAGAAAATGTGTTCTAATAAAACTTTATTTACAAAAACAAGTGGCAGGCCAGTAGCTTCCTAATTCCTGTCCTAGAAAATTTTTCCTTCCTTCCTCCCTTCCTTCCTGGCTTCCTGCCATCCTAACTTCCTGCCCTCCTTCCTTTCCAATAACTCCATTGTGTGACAATATATTTTTCCATTAGGAGAAGCAGAAGGCCAACTTCTCATAATGTAAAACTACCAACTTTTGTCAGACAGGGTTACACAGAAAACAAAATAATAAAAATATCTGTTTTCTTTTTTCATTAAAAAGTTCTATTACAATAGCAACCTTAGGTTCCTTAAAAACCAGATTCTTCCTTAGGATTTCTTTCACCAATGTGAGTATATGGGAAGAGAAGCTCTTTTTCTAAAATGCTTCTAAATGATAATTTTTTCTAGCTACAGATTTTGAAAAGCATTTATAAACAGTTTCACATTGTACTTTCCTATATGACATCTTTCCTTTGATGCAGAGGAGTTACTTTTTTAAAAAGGTATTCTTTAAATTGTTGCTCTCCTTAAAGCAAAGGTGCCTCAGTCTAATCTTAGCCTATTGCCAGCCTTTACCTTCTTTTATTTTTTTAAGCCTTTTGTCACTCGTGATATAATTTCCCAATACTTTATTGAGTGTGTCCTACCAAATGCAGTATTTTATTCTTTGTTGGCATCCATCTTGCAATTATAAAAGAAAAATATTCTAGGTCACAAGACCCAATGTTTGTCTGGGTTTAATTTCCACTATATGTTCTAGTTAATCCAACTATTTCTGCCTGTTTTTCTTTTCTTTTTTTAAAAAAAGGAGCACAACAAACTCAAATTTACATCGTTGGAAATAGAAAAATAAAGGGTTAAGTTAGGTTATCTTTAAGTGCTCAACAATTAAAAATAAAGAAAAGAAATGGTATCCAGGGGTTTTACTGCAACACCCATAGTAGCTGGAGAGGGGTTTCATATCTACTATGGTCTTTCTTGATATTTCAATATACTGCATAATGTAATTTGAACCTTCCAATTCTTAGTAATAATGCAGAAAACTCATATTTGTATGTAAACTTCCTTTCAGAAAGTTCAAATCTCCTTAAAAAATTTTCTCTTATGACTCCAATATTATACTTGGAAGGTGTATTAGTTTGTTTTCTGTTGCATATAACAGAATAACTGAAACTGTGTAATTTATAAGGAAACAGAATTTATTTCTTTGGAGGCTGGGAAGTCCAAGGTCTAGGGAGCACATCTGGTGAAGACCTTCTTCTTGGTGGGGACTCTAGAGCGTCCTGCGGTGACACAGAATATCACATGGTGAGGGCTGAGCAAGAGCACACTGACATCCTTTTGTCTCTCCGTATAAAGCCACAAATGCCACTCCTGTGATAACTCATTCATCATTAACCCATTGACCCACAAATGGATGAATACATTCATGAGGGCAGAGACCTTATGATAAAATCACCTCTTAAAGGCCCCACTTTTGAAATACTATAGTCTGAGCCTGATTTCCCACTCTCTTAACAATTTTACTAGGGGGAACAAGCTTCAGTGACTTTGCAGGGGCGGGGGGCTACAAACCAAAGCAGAAGGCTTAATTATTTACTTTCTTCTTTATGCTAGAAGGAAAGAAAGAAAGAAAGAGAGAAAGAAAGAGAAAGAGAGAGAGAAAGAAAGAAAGAAAGAAAAAGGAAGGAAGGAAGGAAGGAAGGAAGGAAGGAAGGAAGGAAGGAAGGAAGGAAGGAAGGAAGGAAGGAAAGAAAGAAAGAAAGAAAGAAAGAAAGAAAGAAAGAAAGAAAGAAAGAAAGAAAGAAAGAAAGAAAGAAAGAAAGAAAGAAGAAAGAAAGAAAGAAGAAAGAAAGAAAGAAAACAAAAAAAGAAAACGAGGCATAAATACTCAGGGTATTTAACATGCATTCATAAGTCTAAGAAGTGGTTGAATTAAAACTGATGAGTCTCTTTTAAGTCCCAAACTAATTATCAAGTCAGCTTTGATTCTTTCTAAGGCTAAAGGTAAATATTTATTCTTTAGTGTGAAAAACTTCCTCTTGTATACAAGACTGGATTTACCTTCCTATCTAAAACAACTTTAAACACACACACACACACACACACACACACACACACACAGAGACACATGTTAAAAATGGTTTTACAGACACTGTATATCAGTTAGCACAAGACAATGATCCCTAAGAAAAGGAGAAGAAATAATATGAACCTGTTGTTGTCCCAGATAACTGTTCCTATGCCCAGCATAGAGATAAGGAGACTAGGTCACACAGGTTGCCCTGAGTTGACAGGATGTGTTGAAGTGAGCAGAACTGAAGCCATGTTGGGACCTAAAACAGCCTGCGCTATAGGCAAATTTTAAAAAGACAGTTTTTTTTTCTTGGTATGCATTTCTCTGAGTTCCCTCTTTCCCCATGGTTATCTGATATTCTGAACATTGGTTATGGGACGAGATGACATTATTTTCATAAATGTTAAGTTGTTTTCCAGCCAGCCTGGAGCTGCAAACTTTCCAGGAGGCATGTACTATCCAGACCCTGAGAAACCAAGGAAGACATCAGTAAAGCTGTGCTGGTTCCACCCTTCCAGTAGGACCCTGAGATAACAGCAAGGATGGAAGCAGAAACCAGACAAAGCCTTGTTGAGACCTTGCACCTGGCTTCTTGCATGGAGCCCCAGTGGTTCACATCCCCCTCCCTCTTTCTTTTCATTTCCCACTTTCCATTACCTCAACCACCTCTTTCAAAATCCCTCAGTAAATCTGAGTCCATGAGATGGCTTTAGTTTGGACATTCTTGTTCAAGTTTACCAGAGAAGTGGGTTAGCCTAACATCTCTCCTCAGGTCATCAGTATTCTTGAATAAAAGCTGACTTCTATTTTTAATAACATTTGACTTTTGAGTGGTTTGTTTTGAAAGGGGGCAGGCAGCTGGGCCTGTGCCCAGTAATAGATGGAGTTAGGAATCTGGGAAGACCAAGGAAGCTGGAGTTTGCTGGGCAGTATACCATAGAGGAATGACTTGCACGAAAGGAGAACTCCACAGATCTGCAGAGGGTCCTACAGGTCTACTGCTAAGTATAGATCAATGTGTATATGTTAGGAAATTATCTGAAATCAAGGAAAGAACTGTTCGGAAACAAATCTCAATGGGTCTCAGTGTTAGTCTGCCAGGAATGCCATAACGAAATCCTGTAGACTAGGTGGCTTAAACAACAAAAAATTATTTTCTCACAGTCTGGAGGCTAGAAATCCAAGATCGAAGTGCAAGCTGGCTGTCTTCTCACATGATCTTTTCTCTGGGTACATGAGAAGAGAGATCTCTGGTTCCTCTGCCTCTTCTCATAAAGACATCAGTCTTTTTGGGTTAGGGCCTCACCCTTATGACCTCATTTAACCTTAATTACCTCTTTTAAGGCCCTATTTCCAAATACAGTCACTTTAGGAATTAGAGTTCAACATATGAAATTTTGTTTTTGTTTTTGTTTTCGGTAGCTGGATGGGATGGGAATCTGAACCATTGGACTTGGTGTTACACGGTTGCACTTTAACCAACTTACAACATCTAAATTTTAAAGGAACATAATTCAGTTCATAACAATATCTCTTATTTTTTCATGTCTTATAAACAGGATCACTAACTTCCTTTGTTCTGGTATATCTTTTTAAGGCCTTTATTTATTTATTTATTTTTATACAGCAACCTGCCTCCTTAGAAGATAGATATAGTGTATCCCTTGGAAGAAAAGGACAAGCCATACTTACTGTCCAGTATAAAAGATCCAGATTCACTAAGCTCAGGGTTCTTCTCCTCTAATTCAACCTACTACATGTGCAGGAGTCACCTGGCCCTCTTCACATTTCCCTATGAGAATTGGGGCTCAGAGAATTGGTGAATTTTTCCCAGGGTCTTTTCTCTTCTGTTAGTATTCATAAAACTGTTGCAGGCTGTTTTTTGCTTGCAAGTAAGCCAAAACCTTAGAATCTTTGTTGATCTTCAAAAGAACTACCTCATGGGCCGGCCCGGTGGCGCACTGCGCTAGTGCACCACTTGGGAAGTGCGGTGGCGCTCCCGCCAAGGGTTCGGATCCCACATACAGACCGGTTCCCGCTCACTGGCTGAGCGAGGCGTGGGGGCAACACTGAGGGTTGCGATCCCTTTGCCGGTCCCGGTCCGGTACGGGGGAGACACTGAGGGTTGCGATCCGTTGCCGGACACGGAAAAAAGACAAAAAAAAAAAAAAAAGAACTAGCTCAAAGAATTAGAGAGAACAAGCACCATTTCTCCCACATGGCCAGGCATAGTTCATGTTCACACACGTCAAAGTGGAAAATCCTGTAAATCACAGTGCATAGGTAAAAGTACTCAGAATGGCATTGCTACAGTGAATGAAGAAAAATTATTCTTACATTAAATCTGCTCTAGCTTTGTACTGCAAAGCTTAAGAGCAAGCCTTGAAAGGATCAAAGTGTTTCAGAGTAACTTACCTGCACCACAAAAGAAAGCTCAAGAACATCCAGGGACTAACAAGATAATACATGCAATTTCTGGCATTCAATTAAAAAAGTTACCAGTCTTGCAAAGAAACAACACAGTATAACTCATAATAATAATATAAAAAAATTCAATCGGAGCAGACTCAGAAATAACACAAATATTAGAATTAGTAGATTAGGACATTAGATCAGTTATGATTCTCTTCCATATGTTCAAGAAGATAGACAAAAAACTGAGCATATCGAGTAGAGACAAACTCATAGAAATGAAAAATATAATGTCTAAGACAAAAAAATTGGTAGCATTAACAGGATATTAGTCACTGTAGAATAAAAATGAGTAGTGAACTTGAAGACATACCAATAAAAGCTATTCAACATGAAACAGAAAAAAACTGAAAAAAAAGTGAGTTATAGGACAACATCAAGTTTTCCAATATATATGTAATTGGAATCATCAAAAGAAAGGAAGAGTGAGATGAATCCAAAAAAATATTTGGAAAAAATAATGGCTGAAAAATTTCCAGATTTGATGAAAAATCTATGCCCAAGATTCACAAAGCTTAACAACCCTCAAGCAAA
Organism: Galeopterus variegatus; assembly: GCF_000696425.1. Taxonomy (NCBI): domain Eukaryota; kingdom Metazoa; phylum Chordata; class Mammalia; order Dermoptera; family Cynocephalidae; genus Galeopterus; species Galeopterus variegatus. The sequence goes on along the minus strand of NW_007730299.1, from coordinate 102,558 downwards.
AGAAACATGTAGAAAAATACACCATGGCACATCATAATCAAATTACTTACAACCAGTGATAAAGAGAAAAATCTAAAAAAGAACCATAGACAAACAGACACTTTTATACAGGGGACAAAAAAATTACAGCAGACTTCCCATTGGAATGAATGCAAATGAGAAGACACTGGAGCAACATCTTCAAAATAATGGTTTAAAAAAAATTATAAACCTCGCATCTATACCCAGTGAAAATATCTTTAAAAAATAAAAATTAAATAAAGGCTTTTACATATTTATAAACTGAAATATTAAATCACCAGAAAATTTTTACTACAAAAAGTGTTAAAAGAATTCTTCCAGTACAATAAAAATAATACTAGATAAAAATCTGGATTTTCACAAGGGAATGTACAGCACCAGAAATGGTAAACACAAATACTTTTAAATATTTTAACTGTTTTAAGAACATAATTGCCTGTTTAAATCCCAAATGATATCAATGCAGTGTGTGGCTTATACCATATACAAGTGTAGAAGTTGAGTGCATGACAACCATTCCATAAGGGCTGAAAGAGTGAAAATGGTAATATACAGCTGTAAGGTTCTTATACCATAGGTGAAGTGGTTATCTTAAGGACTGTGACAAATTAAAGATGTGTACTATATATCCTAAAGTAACCACTTAAAACTAGGAATTATAGCAAATAAGCCAACAAAGGATATAAAATGAATCACAAAAACTTATCACTCAAAAAAAAAGGGGGATGGGGGAACAAATAATTGATGGATTTATTAGACACAAATAGCCAGATGGTATATTGAAACCCAACTATAACAGTTAATAATAATATATTGTATACAGGTTGAGTATGCTTTATCTGAAAATCTTGGAACCAGAGGGTTGCAAATTTGAGATATTTTATTGGATTTTGGAATAGTTGCAGATACTTAACTTGTTGAGCGTCCCTAATCCAGAAATCTGAAATCCAAAATTCTCCAATGAACATTTTCTTTGAGCCTCATGTTGCCACTCAAAAAGATTTGGATTTGGGAGCATTTTAGATTTAAAATTTTTGGAGTAGGGATGCTCAACCTTTATTTCAGAATAGCTCAAATACAGGATTTTTAATGTTCTCATCACAAAAAAAATAGTAAATATTTAAGATAATGGATATGCTTATTAGCCTAATTTGCTCATTCTACAATTTATATATGTACTGAAACATCACATTGTACCTATAAATATATACAATTATTATTTGTCAGTTAGAAATAAACTAAAACTAAAAAGAGAAAATAAACCATGACAATAATATTATCAAATTTAAGTAGCCTAAACACCCCAACTGAAGGAAAAGATTATCAGACTGAATAATAAAAAATGAAAGACCCTACCATAGGCCAAACCAAAACTCATTTTGAATATGAAGACAAAAATAGGTTAAAAGTAAAAGAATTAGAAAAGATATCCCACACTAACACTAATCAGGAGAAGGCCAGCATGGCTATGTTAATATTAGCAAAAATAGATTTCAGAACTAAGAATATTCTTTAGGGTGAATCAGAAGCTATTTTTAATAACCTAGCTTCTGTAGAGTGACAAGATATGGTGAATTAATACAAACTTATTTTCCACCTCTGTTTTCTTTTCTGACCTATATTTTCTTCAGATAGGTGATAAGGGAATTGGACTGGAAAAGTCCTAATTCTTGAGCATTATTAGAAATTTAGATTTAAGTAAGTTTGCCATTACTGAAAATTATCAAACAATCTGACAACTCATGAGTAATGTTTTTTAAAAATGGGGTGAAATATAGCCATATTTATAATGAAGTCCCTTGTTAAACTGGAATTCTAGGGTTTTACATCAATATCAGTAAGCAGGTATTTTACAAAAGTTCATGAATTATTGAATAAAATAAAAATCTGACAACAACGCAATGGAAGTTTTGTTGCCCCCCCCCAAAAAAAAGAATGCTTAATTTTAATTTCTATTTCAGTAGGTAGACCTAGAGGGAAATGAGGAAAACCTGCTTTAGTGCTAGAAAAGAGATGGCCGATAAAAGATATTATCATATACTTTCAACAAGGCAAAATAAATTATTCAAATATATTTTAGCAGCTAATAAAGCAAATAGAGACACAGGCGAGTTAAAAAAAAAAAAAACAACCACAAAAATAAAAACAATAAACAAAATAATTTCAAATAATCCTATGGAGGCTAATTAAGGAATTCTACTGTTTTATAACTGTATATTTATGTAAATTTCAACCTTCTCTCAACACTTAATTGTTCCCTTTAAACTTTTACCACAGCTAAGAATCACTAACCTGTGTCCTGGTGCTTTACACATCTTAGGGAACAACCAAAAAGTCCACAGCAATCTCCTGGGAGAAATTGAAACTCAACTTGACTGAGACCAAGTCAATTTCTAGCTACAGGACTGTTCTCAACACCAAAAAACATATCCTAATTGACTCAGGGAATTGACTCGGCAGGCTATAAGGTATGAAGTCACATTGAACAAAAGTGTGGTATGCTGAGAAGAATAATGGCCCAGGAGTCAGGAAACAGGTCTTGGTTCTGGCAGTAACAGTGATGGAAGCCCTGGTAAGTCACTCACCATCTCTTGGTTCAATTTCCTTATCTATACACAGGGGTAAATCATTCCTACCCTGCCTATCTCACAGAGCTTTTTTTTAGACCAGCCACACTGCGCTCAGCCAGTAAGCACTGTGAGCGCACTGGTCATCCCTATATAGGATCTGAACCCATGGCGGGAGCGCTACTGCGCTCCCAGCCCCGCACTCTCCCGAGTGCGCCACGGGCTCGGCCCTATTTATGATTACTCTAAATAATTTTTGTCTATGCTGTTTAATGTTATACAAATTATTTTTATTATTTTTGCTATTTTATTATTTTCATTAATTTATCATTCTATTATTTTGTCATTTATTATTTTTTCTTTAAAACTATTCTTTGAATTGTACAAAGAAATTATTCTTATTTTTCTAAAAAGAAAATTCATAAAAGAGTGATCTAAGTTCAAAACCTAGTTCATAACATAGTCACAGGCCTATCTTCTGCGTAAGGAAGACTTTCCCAGAAAATGGAATACTCTGTCTTCTAAGGTTATGGTTCCATTCCTGTGCCTGTTGTAGAAAGGATTCCTGGATTGAAAGGAAGGTGATAAATATTAAATGAAATGAGCCTTGACTGCTAAAAAGGTCCATGTCACATGCACATATACACACATGCCAGAGAAGCTTAGGGCATTGTGATTTTCCTTCATAATGAGTCTTAGCCTTGATGTGCAAACAAAGACAAGGCTTGAGAAAACTATGGGAGACAGAGGAGAAGGTGGCTTTGCAGGAAGTAGATTTCTCCACAGGCTGGGAAAAAAACAATATATTGCACCATCCTCAAGATGTGATATGTGAACAGCGTGTCCACAAGGTGACAATAGTAGTGAACATTTGGGGGTCCAGTTTAATCAGATGAAGTAAGCAGCCACTGCACTGTAACATTAACCAAGCCAGGTGAAATTCTGTTTAGACTCACTATTGGCAGACTTAAGGTCAACATAACTAACATACACATACAGTACTTTGTTATTTGGCCAAGGTAAGAATGACTACTATTTCAACACATTTAAAAAATATTAAATTGTGTACATTTTCAATGTCAATATGCAGCTATAATTAATAACAAAATTAAATTCCGACATCTGTGCTTAATACAAACAATGAAACAGACCTGAGGTTAGCTTTAAGGTCCGTGTGTTCATTGAAGAAGAAAAATTTCCAGCAATTATATCTTATAAGAAAAGCAAATATTCCCTACAGGTATACATCTCATTAATGAGAAAAATAGTAGTATATTAATGATACTAATAAAGATATTGATAAAAAAGATAATATTATATTGATTAGAAAGATAATAATGATATATTAAAAAGTTATTAGTGCTCATAAGAACCCTATTAGGTAGGCACTATTATTACCTCTTTTTCAGAACAGGAGCTTGAGATATACATATATATACTTGCCCAAGGTCACAAAAATGGATAAGCCTGGATTTGAACTAAGTCATTTAGAATTAGATCAGAGTTGTACGTGAGAGCTGTATGTCATGAACCACAGTAAGGAATTTGCTTACACTGGTCCACAAATCCTCCGAAACTCCACCAATTCAGTACTATTATGATCCTCTTTATAGGTGGGCTATCTGAAATTAGACAAATCCAGAGTCTCTCAGTTACTGTATCACAGATCTGAGATTCTCCCCAAGCGGTTGGACTCCATAGCCAACCTGTTTAATACCTGCACTCTATTGCTTTTATAAAGTAAAAGAGGTACTTAAAATGACTTGTGCATAGAAATATTATGATCGGCTTCTCCTTTATCACAATGCAGAAACATAAATCCTTCCAGTTCTTCAAACTTTATTTTTCATTTGTATTGAGTTACTTTCTTAGGAATGTGGTAAACATTAAGAATTTTAGGAACATCCACTCACTTGAGCATGATGTTGGGTTATGTAGATCTACATTCCCTCAGAGTGTGAGTACAATACCCTTTCAGATAAAAAACTGTGCTCTTAAAAACCTCTCATATTTAAAAAAAAAAAAAAAACTGTTTAGAAAGCTAAAGACAAGTTAGCTGCAGAAATGCATTTTCGCAATATTATTGCCCCTTATTTCACTTTTTCAAAAACAAAGAGGAGCATTTACTTGTTAACATTTTCAGAAAACCTCAAACAGCAGTCTACTTAGTAACTGCTTCTTCTAAAATGTGTGTCCTACAAAATCACTTATGTGGTATTCTTACCAAAAATGTATAACCTAAAACTAATCATAAAGAAACATCAGACTAAGTCAAGTTGAGGGACATTTTACAAAATAATTGTCCAGTACTCTTCCAAAATGTCAGAGTCATGAAAATCAAAGAAAGGCTGAGGAACTGTTCGAGATCAAAGAAGATCAAAGAAACATGACAACTAAATGAAACATGTAATCCTGGATTATATCATCAACCAGAGAGGAAAAAAAAAATGGTAAAAAATATTATTGGGACAGTCAGTTGAATTTAAATTAGATCTGTGACTTAGTTGATAATATTATATCAGAGTTAATTTCTTCACTTAGCTAATTGCACTGTAATGATGTCTTTGTTTTAAAAAAAATCTTAGAGGAAAAGAGGCATTATTTTTAACTCTCAAATATTTCAGGAAAATTACACACACACACACACACACACACACATCCCAATCTACTGTTTTTATGAGACCAATTTTGCATGCCTTAACACCCTATTAAATTATACATGGATTCATTAAGTGCCAAGAGCCAATTCATTCATTTTTGAAACATTGGACATTTATTAGCATTTTAGAATACATGAATAAAATATTGGCAATAGTATTTCCTACACTGGTGTCATGAAAAATCTGGCTTTGGACAATTACTTTTCTATCAGCCACATCTGTAGGTAGAAACCCTGATACATCCCAGAAGTTGGCTTAGCATCTCCAAGCAACCATATGAGAAGGATGGGGTCCGACGATACTCAATACAATAAGCCTCTCAGCTCTCATCCTTGTCAACTCTAAATCTTCGCTTCAGTGGGTCGTTTCTTAACCAGCTCTGAGTGTGCTAGAAATCCCATGAGAAATTGGACTCTGATACCTAGATGATTCAGACTCTATCAGTGTACTAATCTGATGTGCTTTCTACCTAACTCTAAGTCTCAAATTCGTGGTGATCTTACTATCACCCCAAAGTAACCCATAGCAAATTGTTTCCAGAAATATATAAATCCTCAGATTAAAAGAGTCACACTCATACTCTCAACCCTTCATACTTTTGACTAGTTAAAAAGAAATTCCACTTTTACTATTCTATTAACTTCTTAGATTCCAGATTAAGCCTTATGCTCTGATAATTTTTAAGGGATAACTATTTGAAAGAAATATAGAAATATTTGGTCAAATTAATTGCCATTCAATCATAACATAAAGTCAAAACACTAGTGAATGAGGAGCTTATATTTATTTTGTTATGTACTATGAAAATAATAGATCTTTATTGAGTCTCCCTTGGGGTTGAAAATCCTTCGTTAAAGTGATCCTCAGATCTGCTGTGAATGTATTCCTCCATATAATGTGAGCATAGACGAAAGAGAATTTTAAATACTTCCGAGACTTGTCTTTTGGGGACAATATCCCATATGGCAATATGCTATAGACTACAAAACCCTGAACAGTCCTTGCTTTGAAAAATGGACATCTTAACTTTTAAGATGTTAAGAAGTTAAGAGTCATCTTAATTCTTGGTTTATAAGGACCACAAAGAAAAAACTAAAGCACACAATAAAAATCCAAAAACAAAAGTTCCATTGAAACACCTCAAATACATAGTATTTTTTTATTTTAATTTTCTAATTTCTTCTTTTAGTATAAAACTTTACTGTTTTAAAAGTTTTTATAAATGTTTCCTAAAACACAGCAGAGGTAGGCCTCAACCCTAGGACCACTCCAACCTCCACTCCAGGACTTCCTTCTTTTTCTTCCATCATGGTTCTCAGATATCTAACACTTTGCGTGCTTTCATACCTAGTAAATTTTGTTTATTTCAGTCCTCTGTTCTGTAATTCCCTCATTAATTCCAACCTTCCAAATTCCTTGTTTCTGCAAAATTCTTATCCATCCCTCAAGTGTCAAGTATAATATCACCTTCTCACTGCTATCCTCCCTTCCAAGGTAAAATTAGGTTCTCTCTTGTACATCCCACAGCACTTTTACATATGCAGACCATGGAATATTTCACAGACCATGGAATATGTCATTAACTTTTATTTATATTGGATGGGTATGGTGGTTATTTTTATATGTCAACTTGACTAGGCCCAAATATTTGATCCAACATTATTCCACATGTGTCTGTGAATGTATTTTATACATGACATTAACATTTAAGCCAACAGACTTCGAGTAAAACAGACCACCCTCTATAATGGTGTTGGGACTCATCCAGTCACTTGAAGACAGTAGAAAAAGTCTGACATCCACTGAAGAAAAGAGAGTTCTGCCAGCCTCTCTCTCTCTCTCTCTCTCTCTCTCTCTCTCTCTCTCTCTGTATATATATATATATATATGTGTATATATACACACACACACATGTGTACACACACATGTATACACATATATATTTATTTTATATATGTATATAAAATATACATACTGTTGGTTCTGTTTCTCTGGCTAATCTAATACAATGGGAGATATTAAAATGGTTGATTTTGACTCTGTATTTTTCTACATATTTAAATTTTTCATAATTAATATCTTACTTGTATTTAGATAGGAAAAATGCAAAGATCTCAATATGATCCTGCTTTTGTTAAATTGGATGAACATACACCAAAATGCTAATAATTGCTCTCATAGGGTGACTTTTATAGTTTTATATTTGCATTTGTCTCTATTCTCAAATTATCCTGTAAAGAACTGTATTACTCACCTTAAATAGAAGAGGAAAAAGCCACATTCTATCACAAAACCTTCAAATATCTCTTTAAGTTAACTGGCATCTCTTTTTATCTCCAGGGCTGCTCACACTCTGGTTTAAAGGCAGATGAATAAATTCTTGATGTCAGCCATGTTGAAAGGTCAAGAGAAAATTATAGAAACTATGGTGAACTGGATAAGGCATACCCTATCTATAAATGGTAGTGGCTGTGGACCCAGTGTGGTCACATGAAAAACAGTTTAAAGATATGTCAGACTTTTCTTTTATTGAAAATATAGCAATTTTAAAATCATGGCAACAAACTAAAATGAAATAAAAATAAATAACCGCTGTACTTTCCAAACAAACCACTGAGGACTCTGGTTTATGGCCTCATGCGGATACCCTTTAAAAAACTATATATATGAATTTCTAGAAAAAAATTGATATTAGCATACTCCATTGCCAATGTCATCTTTCAGAGTGATGCTTCATATTTCAGCAAGATGTTTACTAGGGTATGAATTTCAGAAGCGGAATTTTAAAAATGCAAATATCCATTGATGAATGACAATTTACTTCATTTAAAGCAAAGTGGTTCGATTATAATCTTCATCTGTCTCTCTTCAGTCAATTCAAGGAATCTCCCAAGCTAAAAATTGCTCATTCATACACACACACACACACACACACACACACACACACACACACACACACACACATGAACAGTCAAATCAACTTAAGAAGTCTCAAGATCTCTGCTGACATACTTGTTTACATCAGTTGTTTTCCAAGGAGGTTGGTATCATTCACCCCAGGTTAATATTTTTGGTTGTCACAGTGATAAAGGTAGAGAGCTACTAGAATAAAGTAGGCAGAGGTCCAGGTAAGCTCCAGATTGTCCCAAACATAAAGAAATATCCTGCCCCCCTCCCTGACTTTCAAACATCTCCAGTGGATTTTTTTTTCCTTTTTGTCTTTTTTACTGACCGGTAACGGGCTCGCAACCCTCGGTGTTGCACCCGCACCGCGCTCAGCCAGTGAGTGGGAACCGGTCTCCACATGGGATCCGAACCCTCGGCGGGAGTGCCGCCGCGCTCCCAAGTGGCACACTCTCCAGTGCACCACCTGGCTGGCCCTCCAGTGGATTTTCATGAGCATAAAACGTCTTTGTGAGGATAGCCTCATTCCATTTCACATAGAAACACAAAGTATGTTTGTAAAGTTTTAAAATAACCTTGCCTGAATTTTCGAGAAATGCAACTTCCATGTAAATTGAGAAAAGTTGTGCTTTGTTCTCTTCAGAATCTTACCAAGAGTTGCTAAGTCTTTCAGAAAATTATGTCAGTGAAGTCAACGGTACTTCTAGTATTTGAGTAGTTCACACGACACAGCTGTATCTTTCTGTATTGATAGGTGTCACAGACCTACTGATTCTATGAAAAGATGCAAGCATCTAACTACCTCATAAGGTTTTCTAGGATGGTCATGCCTACACATTTACACACTGAAATATATATATATATTTTTTTTTGTCTTTTTCCATGTCCGGCAATGGATCGCAACCCTCAGTGTTGCCCCCGTACCGGACCGGGACCGGCAACGGGATCGCAACCCTCGGTGTTGCTCCCACACCTCGCTCAGCCAGTGAGCGGGAACCGGTCTGTATGTGGGATCTGAACCCTCGGCAGGAGCGCCGCCGCACTTCCCAAGTGGCGCACTATAGCAGTGCGCCACCGGGCCGGCCCCTGAAATATATTTTTTTTTAAATAAAATGCTTGGCATTTATGTCTCCTTTATTTTAAACATCACAGTACTTTTTAAAATTATATTTGTTAGCAGATGCTCTTATGTATAAAGTTTATTTCAGGATTTTAAGTGAGACATTAAAATATTTATTATTAAAAAGGATTATTAGATCCAATTAAGTTCAGAAACACTAACTTAGAATTTGTTCCGATTGATGAAACTAAAATATACGCATGTCCTCAGGGTTAGAGAGGTAGTGAAGTCATTCCATCTCTGAAATTAAGCATTTTATTTCTGCCAAATTATGGACTTATCATGGTAAGAAGCATCATTTCTTAAAACTTTATAAAAGCATTTTTGTTTAAAAATTCCAGGACCTGATTTTCCACCTAATATTTTCATAATCATCAGGCAGGATTTAGACACACTTATTCTACCACTCTTCATTGCTAGGTTTGTACTATTTCAAAGATGAAATAGGTAAAGAGATCACATTTAGTGTATTCATTAAGCATTTATAAAATGTGAATTAAGCACATCTTTTTACGAGAGAACTTCAGTTATTAATGATCCTTTGGGGATTTTCTTATAGTCGATGACCAAAATCAGATCCCCGGGAGCTGAAGTCTCGTCCTCTAATATTTATATCGTGTGTAAACACTCTGTACACCACGCTTAAAATGCTATACTCCCCTTTGAAATGTAACTAATAATCCCATTCTGGGGAAGCAAGAAGTCCTTGTTATTAATGACTTAAAACAGCTTAAATTCTCCTTTAAACTGACCTTGAGAACTTTTCTGGAAGTTTTACTAGAAAGTCAGATTCAGCTCTATGCTTATCAAAACCATTTAAGTAAGTCATATTCTTCAATGAAGCATGAAACTTCAGAAGAAAACAAGAGGAGAGGTAAATATAGGAAGGGGCCACCCACCTGGCCAGCCAGATGAGCTAAATTAATTCCAGATGAATCAATAGATTAAAGCAGCCATAACCCAATTTCATCTGCCAGGAGTACCTTCCCACAATGTTATCTGAATCCACCTAAGCTATTCAAGTTGGCAGCAGGCATTCTCCTCTTGTGTTTTTATGAATTCATGGGATCCTAATTAGAAAGCAGCATAAGAAAACAAACAAACTAACAAGTAAATAAATGAAAAGATTCTCCCTCCAACCTTTGCTTTCACATTGCTACTATCACCATTGCCTAATAATTTTAGAGCAAAGTATAGCTCTCTTTCCTTCCTTACCATTTCATATTATACCTACCTCATTGCTATTTTCATTAGTGACTTTTTAAAAAAAGCACTACCCCATTGCCCCCCCACCCGTAAATTTATCCTCTCATATTTCCAATAAAATCCCATATTGTGCCACTTTTCTGGTGCCCTCAGAGTCAAAACCTCTGAATCTAACACTATTGAATAAGACGGACTCAGTGGGTTACCATGACATTCTGAAACAGCTTTATTTAACTCACATTGCCTTTAAACAAACAAAAAAAAAAACATGTTTATTGAAATACGTCACATGGCATACAATTCATCTGAAGTATACAAATAATCCCGTTCAACCCTAAAAGATACCTCATACTTATAAGCAGTCAATTCCAATCTTCCATTCCTAACCTGCCCTAATCAAAATTAATGTCTTTTCTGTTTATAAATTTGCTACTTCTGGACATTTCACATTAATGGAATCATACACCATGTAGTCTTTCATGACTAAGTTCTTTTACTTAGCATAACGTTTTTAAGATTCATCCGTGTCTCAGCATGTGTTGCTGATTCATCCCTTTTTATAGACAAATTATATTCTATTGAATGGATCTACCACACTTTGATTACCTCTTCCTCAGTTGGGTTGATTCCGCTTTGGGCTCCTATAACTATTGCTGTTACTAATATTCTTCTACAAGTTTGGGTGTGGATACCTGTTTTCATTTCTCTTTGGTATAGGCCTAGGGAATGTTGTTGAGTCATAAGGTAACTCTAATGTTTAACCTTTTCAGAAACTACCAAAATGTTTTCCAAAGTACCTGTATAATTTTACATTCTCACCAGTAGTACACAGAGTGCCAATTTCTACACATCCATTCAAAATTTTGTTATTGTCTGTCTTTTTTATAGTAGCCATCCTAGTATGTGTCAAGTGAGATCACATTGTGGTTTCAATTTGCATTTCTATAACAACTAAAGATTTTGAACATCTTTTTATGTGTTTATTGGATATTTGTATATCTTACCTGGAAAAATATCTATTCAAATATTTTTCTCTCTAAGTCCATCCATGTTGTTGCCAGCAGTAGTATTTCATTATTTTTTATAGCATAGTATTCCATCGTGTAGATATACCACAGTTTCCTTATCCACTCATCTGATGATGGACATTAGGGCTGGTTCCAATTCTTGGCTATTGTAAATAGTGCTGCAATAAATATGGGATTACAGGTATCCCTTTGGCATGATGATTTCCATTCCTCTGGGTATATTCCCAACAGTGGGATAGCTGGGTTACATGGTAGATCTATCTGTAATTGTTTGAGGAACCTCCATACCATTTTCCATTAAAGTTTCACAATTTTGCAGTCCCACCAACAGTGTATGACAGTTCCTTTTTCTCCACATCCTCTCCAGTACTCATCATTCTCAGTCTTTTGGACATTAGCCATCCTAACTGGAGTGAGACTATATCTGAAAGTGGTTTTGGTTTGCATTTCCCAAACGCTGAGTGAATTTGAGCATTTTTTCATGTGTCTGTTGGCCATTTGCATATCTTCAGAGTTAGAGAAAATTATATTAAGTGAAACAAGTCAGGCACTCAAATAGAAATACCACATGTTCTCACTCATCTGTGGGAGCTAAAAATAAATAAATAAATATAAAAACAAATAAACAGTGAGGGAGAGAAGACACAACAATCACAACAATTCCTTTAACTTGTTAAGATAAGTGAACAGATATGATGTAGTGGTGGGGAAGGAAGAGAGGGAGGGGGTAAAGAGGAACAGGTAAAGGGACACAAAAATCAAGTACAACATATATTGAGAAGTTAAAAGAAAGGAAAATCTTTTTCTCATTCTTAATTGGGTTCTTTGTATTTTTAATCAAGTCATAAGAGTTGTTTATATATTCTAGATACCAGCCCCTTACCAGATATACAATTTGCAAATATTTTCACCCATTCTGTGGGTTTTCTATTTACATCCTTTATGGTTATTTTGATGCAAAAATATTTTTTTAATTTTGATGTAGTTCAATTTATTTTTTTCTTTTGCACTTTTGCTTTTGTTATCATATCTGAGAAACCATTTTCTGACCTAAACTTATGAAGATTTACTCCTATATTTTCTTCTAAGAGTTTTATAGCTTTAGCCCTTTTGGTCTGTGATCCATTTTCAGTTAATTTTTGTGTGTGGTTTGAGGTAGCATTAAAAGTTCATTCTTCTGCATGTGACTAGTTATCTCAACACCATTTGTTGAAAAGAATATTCTCTCCCTCATTGAATCATTTTGGCACATTTGTTGATAATCAATTGACAATAAACATAAGGATGTATTCCTAGACTTTCAGTCCTATTCCACTGATCTTTATGTCTATCCTTATACTACACAGTTTGGGTTATTACAGACTTGGAGAAAGTTTTGATATCAAGAAGTTTGAGTTTTCCAACTTTGACTACTTTTTTTTTCAGTAATGCTATGACTATTCAGGGAGAAAGTTTTGATATCAAGAAGTTTGAGTATTCCAACTTTGACTACTTTTTTTTTCAGTAATGCTATGACTATTCAGGTATTCTTGATCTAAAGTAACTGCTAAAAGCAATTTTCCTTTCCAGAAATTATGTGTGTCAATTCTGAGACACACCACCTGAAGTTTTGTCCCGCACCCATTACGCCCGTAAGCTCATCAGACCCACCACTCAGCTTAATTTAAAATAATCTCACACTGAAGGACTTAAAATTTTTTCCAAGCCTCCAAACCCTCTTGTCACAATTGCCACAGGGCATTTACTCTGGACTGCTTACGTCTCAAACCTCCAGGTTCTCACACCTTCTTGTGCCTTGTCCTTTTGCTTAGGGGTTATCCCACTGCTAGGTACTCAATGTTTGTGTCCCCCCCAAATTCATATGTTAAAGCCTAAATCCCCAATGCGATGGTACTCAGAGGAGGGGCCTTTGACAGATAATTAGGTCATGAGGGGAGAGCCCTTATGAATGGGATTAGAGCCCTTATAAGGGGATGAATGTTCTAGAGCTCGCCCCACCATGTGAAAAAACAATTAGAAGACTGTAAAGTAGGAAGACAGTGGTCACCAAGAACCTGACCTGGCAACCTGATTTCAGGCTTCCAGCCTCCAGAACTATTGTTAAAGACATCAAGTCCATAACACTGTGTTATAGCAACCTGAACTAAGTCACGCACCACTTTTCTTTCATGATGGCTGATTTAAGACTTTAAATTTTAGGGAAAATTCTTGTTCATCTTAGCAACCCAGATATTAACACAAGCCTTCCAAAGAGTAGATGCTCAACTATTCTCTGAGAAAAAAAAATAATGAGCCCCTGAGAAAGAGGTCTAATTTATTACCATTTTATTTCTCCTCTATTCTTGAATAAACTAAACATGACCATATATATATGTTATGATAAGTGAAACCAACAATTTTTATATTTTATTTTTTATATATTTATTGACAATAATTTTTATTGAAACACATAGATTGTACATATTTATGTGGTATAGAGTTATATTTAATATATGTATACAATGGGCGATGAACTAATTAGTGCAAGTAGCATATTAATCATTGCAAAACATAATCCTTTGCTAACTATTCCAATGCTGAGATTTTTCACATTTCAAAGAAAATGCCCAATTTGCTGTTATGCTATCTTGCTCCAAATCACTAAGTATGATGAAATATTTCTTAATTTGTTTTACACAATAATAAAACTTTTACTCTTTAATTTTATTCATAGCAATCAATGTTTAAGAAATATCATTCACAAACATATTATGAAGGTCCTTAAACTTTCTGATTAAAGGAACAATATTTTTAAAAATTATCCAGGAACACAGACTAGAACAGGAAAACAAGTATGTTATAAACTATGTTATAACCAGCCATACCTTGACCTTCCAGCTTAGAATGTGGACTTCTCTTTTCAACCACAAAGTGAAGAATGCCTCAGACTTTACTAGTGGTGTGAGGAGCTGCTGGACATGGCCCTAGAACAAGCACTGGTCATGGCACTAATGTGAGCCCCAGCTGCAACTCTGGCTTGGGCTCTCTCTTCCTCATCTTTCAAAGCCTCTGCCTACCAGAGTGGGAAGGCACTGGTGATGGTATTATGGACTTTGGCTAAAAACTCAAGAACTCTCATCTTGCTTCTTTCAGCATGGGCCCTTGGACACCACAGGAATACATAGCGTGCAGGACCACTATCAGGCACGTGCCGGTATTCCAATTACTTTTCCTACACCAAATCTCTAGTAATGACCTTCCTGAATTCCCCAAAAAAGAAATGATCCCTCCCCTCATATAATACCATAATATTTAATATTTGCCAGATTTGCTATTCAGTGGTGCAATTACTCTGTGAAAATCACACACAGGATAATCATCAGCAGGCCGGTCTTGGGCACACCTCCGTCATCTCTCAGCCTTGCATAACAGCTTGGTTCCAGCTTGTTGACAAGGACATAGATGTGCCTATTGGGCTCCATTTTCCTTATGTCAAGGCCAAAGATCAGCTCCAGGTGCTCAGAAGTTCTACTCAAGATTTCAGGGTAGTGCCTCTTGTACATCTAGATTATATTTCTCAGCATATATACCTTTGAAATGGGCTCTTTCATTTGATACTTGTACAGCAGAGACCAAATCAATAAAAGCACCTTCTAATCTACAAGATCTTTGGAAAAGTGCTCAGTGGAGAGCTGGGCCTGGGAGGATCTTGGCCTTTCTTCCACTTGGTTGTTGGCCATTTCGTTTGCTCTTATATGTAAAAGAGCTACATCAGTAGTGGTGGTGGATGGGGCTCTCCCAGGAACTTTGGGATTGCTGGTTGCCCCTTCAGTTGAGCTCTGGGGAATAACCTTGGAACAAGGAGAGGAAGTGGAGGAAAACTCTCCTTGCACTCCTGCAGTGGCCTGAGCACCCACCAGCTCTTCAGGCTCTTCTTCGGCCTGTCAGCATTTCTCATGGACACGGAGCTTACTCTTCTGACCCCAAGGCACGACGGATTTAGTCAAGTGCAGTAGGCAGGTAGGCAGGTGACTCAGTGACTTAGAGGAGAAAAGAGAAGATGGTGAGCCCACTTCAGCTTGGAGACACCTCCTTGGCTTTATCGAAGGCCACCTCTGCAGCTTTTCTTGAAATCACTGCTCTTGGTACCCACAATGTTCCTATTCCATGATTTGCCTGTTCCCTGAAGACCCTGTGGAACTAACTAAGGTATGCCTTGGTTTGCTACTTGTCAGATCTGCCTGGGGCTTACTGGAGATTAAAGCAGTGGCCCTTTTCTTTGGTAGGAGAGTCTTTCTTTCAGTTCACATTAAGGGTCATCACCTAACTTATAGCAAGACCTGGGGTGTCTCTGACCTCCTGCTTTGATGCTGACTCCTCATTTCAAATCCCTTATCTCTCTGACAACCCAGAGGATAAATTGAGGGGAACTTCATCTGACCACATCTGCCTGGAGACACAGAGGGATGAAAGCCCAGGCAGAGCTTTGTAGGACTCTCTGTCCTGGGGTAATTAATGTTCTCAGTACTCCCTTCCTGTTCTCACCTCGGGTTCTGGGAGGGTCCGGGACCCCTCCCTCTTATGAACTTAGATATATTCCCTCTGAGCAAGGCCCTCACATCCCTGAAAGCCCCGAAGAGACTGTCAGGGATGCCACAGCCTAATATATCCAGTACATGCTATCTCAGGTCTGAAGACATGGATAGGCCTCTGGGAGAGTGAATTGCAATTTTAAAAAGGATGGTTGGGAAAGACTTCACTATTAAGGTGATATCTGAGCAGATACCTGAAGGAAGTAAGAGAATGAACCAAGCTGACACCTGGTGAAAGACTGAGTCTTTGCCTTTACTCCTCTCAGAGTCTGGAAACGCTCCCTCTGCGGGACCGAAGCCCGCGCCGGGTCCAACACCCACATCCCTCTCAGTCTGCTCAGTGGGAATTTAGAAGAGGCCTGGAGATCGCGAAATCAACGATTGCTGTGTGGTTCTGTCAGAGCTGACAGCAGGGGCAGAACTGTCTGGGAGCGCCTTCAGTCTGGGGTGGGCGGTCCCCTCACACCGAACTCAGGGTCCTTACTTCATTCCAGGCAGGATCTGGAACTCTCCCTCAGCCCCTCTCAGGAACTTGACACAACCCCTCTCAGACCAATGCCTTCGCGTCTCTGAGACCTCAGGAGGATATGAGGACGTAGCCCTTCCAGCAAACCTTGCCTGGGCTCCCGCAGGGCACACAAAGGGGCGGGCTCCGTAGGGCCCACAGTGGTCTGGGGTGAGGGATTCTCTCAAGAACTCACAGAAAGGTCTTTTATTGACTTGGGCTGGGACTCCTCCGTCTGGTGGCCTGAGTTAGCCAGCCTGGAACAAACGCCTCCCCATAACACTCTCCTATTTTCAGACGGTGAAGTGAAGGGGCTGCTGAGCCGCACAGCCATAGGGAGCCTCTTAGACATGACTTCATGTGTGGGTCACCGTGCTGCCCAACGGTTCTGGGTGGGTGCTTTCCTCAGAGATCACAGAGTGCCCACATTGACTTGTGTCACAGCTTGGGACCCCACTCTATGCCACCCTGAGGCCAATACCTGGATCAAATGCCCTCACCTCCTTGAATCCCCAGAGGGAATATTCAGAAAAATCAGGCAATCCCTGCTCATCATCTAAAAGGACTGACAGCAGGGGGGTGACTCTGTGGGGATCATTCTCTTCTGCTGTGGGGATTCCCTCAAACTCATTTAGTGACCTTACCTGGATTTCAAGCAAGACTTGGAGCTCTTTATACTGGTGTGATGCTGCCTACGTCAGATCGAGGCATTCGCTTCCCAGGAATGCCAGAGGTAGAATTCAGGGGAAACAATTTCCAGCCACCTCTTTTGGGGGATTTCGAAGCTTAACAACGGGGATGCAAATCTGAGTCTGTCCCTCTGCTTTCGGGTCCGTGCTTCTGTCAGTCCTCACTCAGAGTCCTCACCTTTACTTCTGTTGTGACCTGTGAGTTCTCCTTTTCCTTGCCTCAGCCCCACGCTCCTGTCCACAGTTCTTACTTCTTAGTTCTAGATTTTACTACATTTACTATAGATCATGTGATAACTTTGAGAATTGATGATCCAGAATCTATTTTTTAAGTCATAATTCAAACAAGTTGGGGTTATTACAATAATAAAGATATAAGTTTGTATTCCACATACACCTGTCACCCCCAGTCAATATAACACCATCTACAATGGTCCTCCATCCCCTTTGTAAAACTTTGCATAGTGAGGCAGCCCCCTACTCCTTTCAGTATCTAGTAGCAATAGGCCACCAAACACAGCCAAAGAACTTCTCTCAAGTGTGTAAAGAATTCAGGAACAATGCGGAGCCATCTGAGTTGGGGATAACATCTAGATCCTTTCTCAAGACGTGACCCCAATCAGCCCTTTACTTGCAGAGTCAGTGAGGTAATTAGCTTCAGGGAATTCCTCCTCCCATATCCCCCTCCTTGCAGCTGCAGCCTGCTTCCAATACTCATTGGTACTAGTCGGCCTTCTTTAACTGTTGTTAATCACCAATAGCACCCACTTGCACAGCCTCATCCTAAGAGTGGGGAGGGACATATGCACTAGGGAAGAAATACCCTTTCTCATCGGCCATTAAGGCTGCTGTCAGCCCTGGCACACTGGTAAGGATGAACTGAACCACCGCAGAAGTGAAAACACGTAACTCTCCCAGAATTCATTACTCTCATGGGTGGTGATGCAGGGGAGCTAGATATACTCTGCCTGACAGGTGGGTAGGGAGCATTCTAGGGGAAGGTGGGGTGTTGGTCATGCCTCTGTTCCATTCATTCAATTGATCTTCCCATTCAGGTCACCCTACACTTTCATGCTGGCAATGATGATTCAGAGATTCCCGAGCGTATTCATGGAAGTTGTCCAAACACTACCAGTTTCCCTACCTCATCTCCTTCTGGTCCCTTTTCTACCCTATTCTGAACTCTTAATACAGATCCCTGACTACCATCTGCCATTGGCTGTCTGCACTAGGTTTAGGTTGTGACCTCTCCCATGGGTTCTGAAGATTGTTCTTTTTCCCAGTCCTCCTGTTGTTCTTCACTCCCTGAGGTTTTCCTTTTGGGTCCCTTTCATAGTACCTTGTTATTTTGACCAAATCCTTCCTTCTCAATGTAAAAACATATGTTTTACTGATATTGTAGAATTATAAAGCATGTGCCCGGAAGAATCCTTGTGCTGAAGACATCACCGCAGACATCCCACTTTGTGTGAATTAGAGATTATGTACACATTCTGTTCAACCTACTTAAAAAACAGGAAAGTAAAAATTGAAACAAATGTGTGACAATATAATTTTACAAAAATATTTCCCCCAATTTCAAATTGAAGAAATAAAATGCCAGTGAGAATATGCAACATTTTTTGGACCAGAATTTTAGTAATATTCAAAAACTTTACATTCATCACACTCTGCAGTTTTACCCAATTTAGACTTTTCTACATTTTTCCTTTAAGAAAGCACCCACATTTATCCAAGAAATGAAGTTTAGTGATTTTTGTTTCAGTCCTATTATTAATCATAGTAACATTAGGAAACAATTTATGTGTCCATCAGGAGGAGATTGGTGAAATTAATTATGCATATATGCATTTTAAAATTTCTTGTAGTATTTTAGGAAGTGAGATGGATCTATATGTGCTCTCTTGGAAAGTACCTACATTCATTTTATTCAGTGTCAAGGATGAGAGGCAGAACTGTATGTATATTATTATACATATAGCTTAAAAATCAACAATATACTTTTCCACCACATGTATGTAATAAGAACCTAGAATATATTTTTAAAAATTGACTCAAGGTTTTTAATTTTCATAATTTCTGGTAAGGGCTGAATTTTGGAGAAATGTAGTAAGGAAGTGTATTGTGATATATCCACAACTTTAGAATTTTTAGGATCAAAAATATGTGCACTTTTTCCTTTAAGTAACACTAACAACAGCAGTAGTAGCTGTGTAGTATTCAGATAAAGTCACTGCTAGTAAATCTAATAGAACAAGCCTGAAATATGAAAAGCTTAACACACTGAATGTTTATTTCTCATGCACATAAAATATCATGTGGACTGCCAGGGGGGTCTTCACTGCCAGATTACCTAGGAATCCATCACGTGGCTCCACATCTCAACATGGGATCTCCCTGTTTGCTGCTGAATAGACCAGAAAGCATAGAAGTGGCATCCCGACTCTCAAATGCCTTTCCTGGAAATGACACAGTTTTTCTCTTCACATTTCAGTGACAAAGGTACTCACATGACCCTCTCTAACTAAAAGGGGACTGGGAATGTAGTCTCCCTGTGGACCCAGGAAGGAGAGCAAGATGTTGTGTAGATCAGCACTTGCAGACTCTCTAGAAACAGTTACATAGTAGATGGTCAGTAAGTTGCAACTTTTAGAATTTGTATGACAAAAGCCTTCTTCATTCTTGGAGAAGTTTCTGAGAAGGCCCAAATTGCATTGCAATTTTCCAAATTTTTCTAGTACATACTATGTGACAGGCATTTTCATATGTAGGAACACATGATTGGATAAAGAAACTGTGGTATATATACACCATAGAATACTACTCTGCCATAGAAAAGAATGAAATTCTTCCGTTTGCAACAACATGGATGAGCCTGAGGAAACTCATGTTGAGTGAAATAAGCGAGGAACAGAGGGATAAATACCATATGAACTCACTCAGAAGTGGGAGCTAAGAGAGAAAGAAGGAAGGAAAGAAAGTCCACAGTGTTGTGTTGGACTTGCACAGGGAGAGAATATAGCTTGGGATGGAAAGTGGAGTTAAGGGGAAAAGTGGGGTGGGGGAGGAAAATTTGGGATAATTGGCTGGGGGACATGGAGTACATAGCAATTTGTGATAATGTTCATGCTGCCAGTATGGATCTGGCCTTCACATATTGGGCACAAGTGGTGACAGTCAGCTTTGTATCTCGTGAATATTCATAACCAAAAAAAAAAAAAATAGTGTTCTCTGCAAATAAAAAACCAACAGAAAACAAAAAAAATGTGCAGAATCACACCAATTATCTAAATGAACCTACAAATTTCAGCAAAATGGTCTGTCCCTTGTCACTGAACATCACCCTTCTCTATTGACTATTGCAATAATCTCAAAAGGCAGAGAATTTTCCTCTTCCTTTTACTGCACAGTCTAAATCAAACTTGTGAGCCTTTTGCTACCTAACCCCTAATGAACACACCTGAACTCCTGTGCAAGTGTGTTTACACACACTGAAACAGTAGAATTTTCTCCTGTGCAGATAAAGACAAGAGTTGAAAGAATGATGATGATATTTTTTTCTTTTCCTCTCACAGCTGGCGTGTCTGCCAGGGAGACATTTTCCCCATCGACAGTAGGATGAATAATTGCTCTACAAAGATGCCCATATTGTTATCTCTGAAATGTAAATATGTCATGTTACATGGACAGAGGCACATTTCAAATGCATTAAGGGTATGAAACTGAATTTACAGTTATTATACTGGGCTATCCAGGGAAGACCAATTCTAAGAACATGATAATTTACAAGCAGAGCACTTTCTCTGGCTGGAGGTAGAAAAGAAATGCAGCAGTTGGAGAATTTAGAAAGATTCCAAGTGTAAAAAAAAAAATTAAAAAAGAAAGAGAGATTCCAAGTATGAGAAGGATTCACCTGAAATTGATGAATATGAGATGAATGGGCCCACATGAAGTGCCTAGACAGAAGTTTCAAAAATCTATGCCAGCTCCAGCCTACACTCAGTAAAGACAGAGGGCCTCAGTCTTATGACCTCAAAGAACTGCATTCTGCTAACCACCTGAATGTGGTCGGAAGGAAATTCTTCTCATAGCTGCACAATCAGAGGACTCCCAGATGAAAATTTGATTTGAGCCTTGTGAAAATCTAAGTACAGAATCCAACAGAACAACCCCATCCTTTACACCTGCAGAGATGTAGATAATAGACCCTACAGAGATAATAAATGTGAACTTCTGAAAACACTAAATTTGTGTTTTATTTTTTACAGCAGCCATAAAAATATACTATAGAATCTTGGAAAGACGAGAGTTTGAAGATCTCAGCCTCTACATATGGTTGCTACACTGTGATTTCCTTGGTCTTTCCTCATCTAAAACAATACTTCTCAATAACAACACTAAATGTAAATGGATTAAACTACCCACTCAAAAGAAATACAACTGTGATTAATAAATTTATTTTCATTGTAAGTTACCCAGTCTCTTGTATTCTGTTACAGAAGCACAGGACAAAATAAGACAGGCTCTGTCTTACCCAAACAAGGGCAAAGAGTACCAGCAGAGTGGCTTCTGAGAATCCCGTGTCACATAGTATTACTCTTATTTTTCTGACACTTACTAGAGATTATGTGCATAGAACACCTAGTTTGTTCAATGTATTCAACTGCCCTGGAGTGGCGGAAGCACAAGACACCTTTCATTCCTACCCTAGGTTGACATTTCTCTCTGGTTTATCCATGATCCCAAGCAACTTGCTATAAGTAGTTTTCCATTGCAGGCTTTCATTCTTTCAACTCTCGACACAACTTCTGACAGCATGGTCACTGCTCACCACACTCATAGCCTCATCTGACCCACCACACAGCTTAATTTAAAATTGACTTGCACTGAAGGACTTGCAGTTTCCCAAGGCACCAAACCCAATTGCCTCTAGGCATTTACACTGGATACTGTCAGCTGGACATCTCCCCCACAGACCCCTCACTTCCTCACTCTTCCTTTTGACTTTTTCATTAGGTCATTGGCTAACTTACCATATTCCTTATATGAGGATACTTTAAAATATTTGTGAAAAAATAAAATGAAAAGATAACATGAATCTTTCCACGAACTTTTTGAAGTACTCTCATCTAATACCTGCTCCTAGACTGTAAAATTCCATGAGCACAGGAAGATCTTGTTTATCCTGACATTGCCAGTACTAGCATAGTGCCTTCCAATGACCAGATATGCTCAATTAATATTTGAAGAATGAATGAGCCAATGTGCAAGAGTTCTAATTTGTAACAATGTATTTAATTCTCATTCTTGAATAATCTAAGCATACCCAGATACATATCTTTTAAAGGTAAACAACATCAAACTTAATGTGAATAGGGCATTTTTTCTGTTTCTGATTCCCAAGTATTACACGGCTGAATATTTTCACGTTTCCAAGGAAATACCTAATTTGCTGCCATGCTACCTTCTTTTAAATCACTAAATAAGATGGATAGTATCCCAATTTGATTTACAAAGTAATAAATTGCTGAATCTTAAATATCATATACAGAAAAAAATTGAGAAATGTCATTCATAATCTTGGAATCTGAAGCTAGTATAACCTTATATTAAAAAGAAAAACATCTTTTGAAAAAGTATCCAAATTACCACATAGAACATGAACACAAACGTGTTATATTGTCACCAGCCCAACCCTGACTTTCCACTGCTTAAACTGTGGACTTTCTTCAATCACAAATTGAGGAATGTCTCTGAATTTAGTACACCTAGGAGGAGCTAATAGTCATGACCCTGGAACATCCAGTGGCCATGGCAATAATGTGAGCCCAAGCTGTAAGTCTGGCTTGGGCTCTCTCTTCCTCATCTTTCAAAGCCTCTTCATAACAGGATGAAAAGGCACTGGGAACTGTATTATGGATATTGGCCAGAAACTCAAGAACATTCACCTTCCTTGTTTCAGCATGGACTCCTGGACCCCACAGGAATTCATAGCGTGGAGGATCACCACTGAGTACCTATCAGTACTCCACATACTTTTCCTGCACCAGACCTTTGCTGATGATTTTCCTGGTTTCCCCACAGATGAAGTGCTTCCTCCAGTCATATATTCTCATCATATTTAAAACTTACTAGACTTGCTCCTCATTAGCACAATTGCCCTTCATGAAGAACATGCCCAGGATAGTCATCAGCAGGCTGGTCTTGGACAAACCTCTGACATCATTCAGCCTTGTATCATAGCTCGTATCCTCTTTGTTGATGAGGACATAGATGTGCCTATTGGGATCTTCTTCTTTGATGTCAAGGCCAAAGAAAAGCTCCAAGTGCTCAGAAGCTCTCCACAGAATCTCAGGGAAGTGCTTCTTATACATTTGGATTACATTTCTCATCATGTCTGCACTTGCAATTAACTCTTTGATTTCATACTTATGTAGCAGGAAAAGCAACAACATAACTAACTTCTCATCTACAGGGCCTCTGCGGAAGTTTTCTATGGCTACTGGGTCTTGTGAGAATCTTGGCCTTTCCTCCACTTGGTTGCTGACATTTTCATTAGAGCTTGTGCATGAAACAGCTGCAGCAGTACTGGTAGATCAGGCTCTCCGAGGCTTTTGGGGATTGCTGAACGTCCCAGCAATCAAACTTTTGGGAATACCATTGAATCGAGCAGAAGAAGAGGGTGCATACTTGTCTTCCTCTGCTACAGTGGCCTGAGTATCCACCAGAACTTCAGTCTCTTATCGATCCTGATGCTGTCTTAACTGGGTGTGCAATTTGCTATTCTGACCTTGAGGCATTATGACTGTTCAGGTACAGCAGCCAAAGAGTAGGTGATCTAGTACGAGAAAAAGGATGTGATGGTATGTGCCAATGCACACAACGATATCACTTTGCCTTTATTAATGGCAACCTCTGCAAGTTTTACCACGTGCACTACTTAAGAAACCCACAAGGACCCTATTCTCTGATCTGCCTATCCCCTGAGTAGCCTGTGAAATGAGTTGAGTGTGTCTTAGTTTACCTGCCAGATCAGCCTGGGGCCTACTAAGGGGGTGAAACAAGGCCTGGCATGTCCAGGCTTTGTGGAGGCCCCGCTTTTCTTCGTAGGAGGTTTCTCTTTGGGCCCATCTTCTTGATTTCTGGCAGGTTCTGGGATCCCTCTGCTCTACCACTTCGAGGCTGAACCCTCATTTCAGTGGCCTCATCTCTCATCTATACTGGAGGAGAAACTGAAGAAGAATCTCATCTGACCACACCTACCTGGGGACAGCCAGGAAGACAGCAATGGAAAAGCGCCGAGGAACTCTCTCTATCCTGGGGTAGGTAGGGTTCTCATTCTTTACTCATCTTAGCTTCTGGTAGGGCCTGGGACTCCATCCTCTGCTCACCTGAGATCTATTCCCTCAGAGCAAGGCCCTGACATCCCTGAGATCCCCCAGAAGGAAGTTACAGAGGCCTCGGCCTAACAAATCTACGCCACAGCCAATTTTGATCTGGAGTGGATGGTTCCCTCAGAACTCAGGAGCCCCTCCTCTGCTCTTGTTGGGACCTGGAACTCCTCTGTCGGCCTGAGGTTGACACTCTGGTCAGGTGAGTTTTCACTGGTAGAGTTAGAGTGTGCTCCATCAGGGGATCCCTATCTAAGGCCTGTCAGCAATCTGACTGGGGCCTTTGTCTTTTGCGATGGAGGGCCCCTCAAACTTCACTCAAGTTCTTTACATTTCCTTTTGGCAGGCCCTGGAAACAGTCCCTCTGATAACGTAAAGCCCTTGACATTTTTGAGAAGCCAGTAATGGAATTCAGATTGTGTCACATCCAGCCACTTCCACCTGGGGACTCCCTGGGCTGAGAGCAGGGGTGGGACTCTCTAGGAAACTGCACTCTTTTGGGGTGGGTGGTTCCCATAAGTCTCACTGAGATCCTCACCTTTACTTCCGTTAAGGGCTGGGACTCTTCCATCTGCTGGCCTGAGGCCGTAACTCTGGTCTGATGCTGTCCCTTCCTTTAATCTTCAAAGGGGGACTTCAGAGAGTGCTGCATCGGTGTTCTTTGTTGGAGGTCTGCCACAGCTCACCGCAAGGGTGGGAAGCTGCGGTACACGCCCTCTCACCTGGATAGTGAGGACCCTCACACCTTGTCACAAAGGGTCCCACCTCACTTCCTGGCAGAGCCTCCTGACTTACCTAGCACCAATTATTTTCACTTCTCTGACGCCAGAGGTGGAACGCAGGGTGCGTTACATCCGGCTACTCCCAGAAGGAGCTTATCAGGCCTGAACGCAGTAGCCTGAGTTCTGCGGAGCCCGAGTTCTGCAGGGTCCTTTGGATCTAAGGCGGATAGTTCCCTCAGGTGACTCAGGGACTTCACCTTCACTGCGGGAAGACCTGGAATGCCGCCCTCTGCTGGTCTGATGCCGAAGGCTGGTGCAATGCTGTTACCTCCTTTCATCTCGGGAATTCAAAGGGCGCTGCATCAAGCAAACGCCGTCCAGGGACTGCCGGGGCTTACATGAGGTGTAGGGCTCTGCCAGACAGCCACTTTCCTGGTGTAGAGGATGCCATCATACCTCATTCAGGGACTTTCCATTAATTCCTGACAGGGCCTGGAACTCTCCTGGAACTTTCTCCGCTGCTGACCTGATGTCGTTCCTCAGAGAACAATGCCTTCTCTTCTCTGAGAATTCAGAGGGAAAAGCTGGGGAAGCCAATTCCAGCCACACCCCTATGGGCCTCCCAGGGATGAGAGGAGGAGTGTGTGTGCTCTTACGGGTGAGGGGGTAGCCTCTGTTTTGTGGTAGAGTTGGACTTTGTCGCAACTCCTATAGGGGTCTTTCATTGACTCTTCAGAAGCCTGGGATTTCTCCTTCTCCTTATCTGAGTCATCCAGCTTTAAACCAAGCCCTTCCTCCCAAATTACCCGGCCTTACAATCCCCCATCCAAGTCTCCAGAGGGGCACGTGTGTGGCACCTCGGCTTACTATCTGGACATGGATTTAGAAGAGCTAAAGTCAGGGTAGGGCTGTCTACTTGGGTGGACAATTCTTTCAGATCTTCCTCAGGGTCTTCACTTTTACTTCTCTTAAGGTCTCGGACCCCTTTTCTGTGGGAATGAGGATGACACCTGCTCCAACGTCCTCACCACACAGTGAAAGGTGACATAAATTTCACTATAGATCATGTGATAACTGTGGGGTTAGCTAGTACAGAATAGTTTTTCGTTTTAATTTTCAATTCAACAAATTCAGAATTATAATAGTAATGAATATATGGATTTGGTCTCCACAAATACCTGTCAAGCCCAGTGAATTTAACAAGGAACTGCAACATCTACAATAGTTCTTCATCTACCCTGGAAATATTTGCATTGAAGAACAATTCCCTACTACAGTGTCTGGTGGCAACAAAGGCCACCGGACACAGCCACAAAAAACCCCACCCTATGTTCTGCAAAGAACTCATGAACAATGGGAAGCAATCTGAGTTGGGGATTATATCTAGATCCTCTCTCAAGACATTTCCCAACCAGCCTTTAACTTGCAAAGTCAGTGACATAATTACCTTCAGGGAATTCCCCGTTCCATATCCCCATCCTTGTATCTGCATCCCCAGTCTACTACTCATTGGTACTAACAAATGCACAGAGGATGAAATATCTTTTCTTATCTGGCATCGAGGCAGCTCTCAGCCATGGTACACTGGCAAGGATGCACTGAACCACCAAAGCAGTGAAGAGATGTAGCTGTCCCAGAATCTATTAATCTCATCACTATGTGATTCAGGGGAGCTAGCTATACTCTGCCTGACAAGTGGATAGGGGTCATTAAGGGAGGGTGGGGTGTTGGGCATGCCTCTGGTCCGTTCACTCAATAAGTCTGCCCTCAACGTCTTGCTTGAAATGATGCTTCATTGATTCCCAAGCCTATTCACGAAAGTTGTCCAAGACACCACCAGTTTCCATACCTCCTGTCCTTCTGGTCCCTTTTCTACCCCATGCGGAACTCTGGATAGATATCCCTGACTACCATATTCAATTGGCTCTCTGCACTTGGTTTAGGTTGTGATCTCTCTCATGGATTCTGGAGATTGTTCTTTGTCCAAGTCCTCCTGATGTTCTTCCCTAACTGTGGTTTTCCTGTCTGATCCCCTTTCTTGGCCTCTGGTTATTTTGACCAAATCCTTCCTTCTCAGTGTAAAGAGAAATGTCTTTTTGACAAAACAGAATTCTAAGGCAAGGACTCACTGGTGTTCCAGATATTATTGCAGAAATTTTACTTCTTATAAGTGAGTGATTCTGTTCATTTTCTGTTCATCCTACTTAGAAAACAAGGAAATACAAATTAAAATAACAGTGAGGCAATATGTTTTCAATCAAGATTTACTAAAGTTGAAAAGTTTGATGAGGTCTGACGGCAGCAGAAGCGGAGGTCATAGCGATGAGGCTGGTGCAGCGCCGTCTCCCGGCTTTGGCGTTGTCTCTCAGGCCTCGCCTCAGTTCTTGTGCACAGCTACGAAATGAAAGAACAATGGCCAGAACTTGGAAGAATACACACGTCAAACTGAACAGTATGCAGATACTCCTTCTACAAAGAAGTTCCTCCTTTAAGAGAAGGTCAAGTTAGAAGAGCAGCTAAAGAGACAATTGAAAAATGTCAACGAGCTTTGGCAGATACTGAGAACTTGTGGCAGAGGAGCCAACAATTGATGGAGGTGGCAAAATTATCTGGCATTCAGGGTTTCTGCAAGGACTTGTTGGAGGTTGCAGACATTTCAGAGAAGGCAATACAGTATGTGTTTTGAAAGAAGAGATTGACGATCATAATCCTCACCTGAAGAACCTCTATGAGGGGCTCATAATGACTCAATTCCAGATTTAGAAAGTGTTCACAAAGCACGGCTTGCTCAGTGTGAACCCTGTTGGAGCCAAGTTTGACCCTTATGAACACGAGGCCTTGTTTCACATGCAGGGTGAGGGGAAGGAGCCAGGCATAGTGGAGCTATTAGCAGGGTGGGGTACAAGCTGCAGGGGTGCACCCTGAGACCCCCCCTTATTGGAGGTGGTGAAGGAAGCTTTGCTGCCTCCTGCACGTTTTTTTTTTTTAAGTCACTTGCTATAACTCTTGAAAGTCTGCTTCATCTTTGCTCATCTATGAATACGTTTGATCTTTGCCCAAGACTTGGTGAAAAGCTTAAGCGGCCAGTAACTAAACCGGGAATATGCCACTTGCTCAGTTGCATTAAAAAACTGTAACTTGTGACTCTGTTCACTGATTTTTAGTGCCACGTGTTTAATAGATACACCTACTTACAGAAGAGGGCCAACGGGATGCCACTAGACCTCCGGAATAGCATGAATAATAACTTGGTTTAGGTTGTATTTGAGCAAACTCTGGTGCTGTCCAAGTATTTTAATAATAGGTCTTTGGTAATAAAAATAAAAATAAAAATAAATAAGTGATTGATAAAGTAAAATGCCCATTAGCACTTAATTTATTCACATACATTAATAGGAGAGACTACAAACTGGTACACCGTGATTGAAGTAGAATAATATCAGCAATATTTATGGAATTTCGATCATCAGATTCTTTCCACTTTAATTCAATTTGGACTTTCTACATCTTTTCTGCAATAAAACTTGCAAGTTTGCCCAAGAATCGATGTTCTGTAATGCTGATATCGGTTGTATTAATCAAAGAAACAAATGGCAAACAACTTGTGAGCCTATCTGGAGGATATTGGTTAAGTTAATTCTGGCACATACATAATTTAGAATTCTAGAGATTAGGTAAAAAGGTGAAATAGATCTCTATGGGTTGAGGGAAAATTCTGACGTCATTTTATTTGGTTACACAGGCAAGAGGCAGAACAATATTGATATCAACATATGTTAAAAATTCACAGTGTATTTTTATAACACATGTGTGTAACGAAAACTTTAGAATTAATTTTACAATACTATTGTACAGGGCCGAGCCCATGGTGCACTCGGAGAGTGCGGCGCTGGGAGCGCAGCGACGCTCCCGCCGCGGGTTCGGATCCTATATAGGGATGGCAGGTGCACTCACTGGTTGAGCGCGGTGCGGGCAACACCAAGCCAAGGGTTGCGATCCCCTTACTGGTCACAAAAAAGACAAAAAAAAAAAAAAAAGAAAATACTATTGTACACATATAGTATGTAGAAGTATGAGACATAATGGGCAAAGCCTGAAACCTAGATGGCTTAACACATTAAAAATTTATTTCTTACACAAAAAATAATTTGATGTAGAATGGCAGGGGGCCTCAGCTGTCAGTTGACTCAGATATCCAGGGTGCTTCCATTATGTGGCTCCATGCTCAACACGGGGTCTCCATATTGGCTAATGAATGGAACAGAAAAAGCATAGAAATGGCAAACTAGCCCTTCAATGCTTTGATCTGAAGGGTAAAAGCATACCTTTGCTTATATTTTACTGTTGAGGGTAGTCGCATGAACTATCCTAACTATGTGTGGACTGGCAATCAAGTCACCATATGAACCAAGGATGGAGAGGAAGACAGAAAGTGGATGAACATTTGCAGTCTTTCCAATTAACTGTTACATAGTAGGTACTTAATAACACGCTACAGTTATAATTTGCTATGATAAGAGCCTTCTTCATTCTTAAAGGAGTTTCTGAGAATATCAAATATCCTTGCTATTTAAGATTTCCTAGTATCTGTATGTCACATGTGCATTCGAATTCACGATCATACAAATTTTCCAAACAATCCTGTGAATCTCAACAGGGAGCATTCTCCCTTCTCCACTCAACAGTACCTTTCTGCACTGACCTTTTAAATAACCTCTAAATCTCAATAGACTGACAGATTCCTTCTTTCTTTTGGTGCATGGTCTCTGCTACCCACCAGTTGATGAACATACCTGAGCACTTGTACAGGTGCCTTTGGGCACAGAGGAAAACGAGGATTTTCTCCTGGTGAAGATACAGATAAGCGTCAGGAGAATGATGGTGAACTATGTTTTCTTTTCTCATCCAAGCTGGCATGTCTCCCACAGAGACATTTTCTACAACTGTGGTAGACTGAATAATTGCTCCACAAAGACTACCATACGCTTATCCCTGAAACCATGAGTATATTATGTTACATGGCCAAATTACATTTGTTATTGCAAATGTAATTAAAATTATGGAACTGACCATAAAAATAGGGAGATTATACTAGATTTTCTGTGTCGGCTCAATCTCATTACATGAACCCTTACAAACAGAAAAATTTCTCCATCTGGAGACGAAAGTGAGATGCAGCAGAGAGGGATGTTAGATCCCAAGCATGAGACCGTTTCCATGTGCTGTTTGTGATTCAAGAAATAGGGGTCCCAAGCAAAGTCTAGAGAGAGGCTTCAAGGAACTATGGAAGCACCAGCTGACAGCCAGCAAGGAAACTCTTCCCACTCTTACAAGTCTTCATAGAACTGGATTCTGAGAACAGCCTGAATGAGTCTAGAATGAGATTTTACCCAGTGCTTCCCAATAAGAATCCAGGCTTTGACGGTTTAATTTGGACTTGTGAAACCGAGCGCAAAGGAACCAGCAGAACCAACTCATACTTCTCACCAGCAGAAGTGTAAAATAATAAATGTGTGTGATTTTAAATCCTTAATGCATGACAATTTGTTATGACAGCATTAGAAACTACTATATCCTCCTAGAAAGACACCAGAGTTTTTATGAATCCAGCTTCTGGACATGGTTACTATACAGTGATTTCCTAGGTTCTTCCTCATCTACCCCTCAAGAGGGAGGTTTTAAGTTTTTACCATTTATTTAAGCTCACTCATCAGTGTACTGATTCAGTGATGGCTTCAAGTTAGCACAAAATTACGTTCTCTTTCTTTCTAATCTTACCTGCTTTCTAAAACCTCTTCTTTAACTTCAGGGTTATCTTTCACAAACCAGTAAATTCTGAACCAAATATGACTGTACTCACAAGTAGATTCGGAAAAATCTTTGAGCGGGTGGTTGAAGCACCCAGAGTGGAAGAGCAGACACCTAAACTTCACTGTCAAAATAAACAGTTACGTGGAAGGGACTATTGTTATCAGAGGGTTTCCATGGTGAAAGATGTGGTAGGGGATGTCTTTAGGGAGTTGAAATGCTCTAAGTCAGGAAAGAGGAAGGAAGGTTATTCTGGACTTTCTTTCCAACAGCAAGTAGGGCACAGTCTTCATGGAAGGAAGCAGGGAAGAGCTGAACAGCAGGTCAGGGTGCAAATTTGGGCCTGAGGGCTCACTGGGGCAGACTCAAGTGACGAGCAATGTAATTCAGGAAGTGCTGGGTCTATCCCATGTGCCAGCACCTGGGCTAACTCAGCTTTCAAAAATCCCTGAGGCTAGATCCATGTGGACCCTAGGCAAAAGATGTCCATAGGCAGTTCCCAAATGGTGTTTAGTGCTCATATGCTCCTTCCTTTATTACACTTGGATTTAGTACACTGCTCCCAGGTTCATCCTTTCCATTGCCTAGAGACATTGTGCAGTAGTGAGAAGAAAAAGGAATCAAGACACAGAAGGCTATCTTAGGCAAGGAGGAGTGGGAGCAGTGTGTGCTCTGAAAGAATTCAGACCACCAGGGTTCTAATTCTGACCTTTATGAGCCACGTGAAGTCAGGAAAATAGCTAAGTTCTATGAGGAATGAGCTATTTGTAAAGAGAGCCTGATAAGCCATGCCTTGCAGGATTCAGGGGATGAATGTATGAAAGCTCCTGGAACAGTGCCTGGAATTTGTTGCATTTCTAATAAATGGCAGTGATTACTATTATTTTTTTGACCTGAGACTGTGCAGAAATCTGCTCTGTGGTATTTTTTTTTTTTTTGTACACCAAAAGGTGTCAGAGATTTTTTATTCTATGGTACAGCACACAAATCAGTCAAAATGCTGCTTAGCAAGTGAAACTCAGTCACTCACTATATAGCTTTTGGCAGTTATACTATTCACTGTGAGTGTGCAGGAGTATTCCCCAACTGGATGTCATATAAGGCTCATAGAATTTGTGTCAAGGACTTACTCCTTCCATCTTTCCCAACTGTCCTTCCATCCAAACCACACCAATTTCCATTTATTTCACTTCCATTAAATATCTAGCCCTTAAGAGTTTGCCAAATTACACTCAAGACAACCAAACAAAATGCCCTTTTAATGGAGTGGGATCTGTCTCTTCCAGGCCAGAGTTAATATTGCCAGCAGAGTGCCTTCTAAGCACACCTATGTCAGGTAATATCACCCTTATTTCTCAGAAACTCCCTGGAGCTGATGTACATAAAACACATACTCTGTGTACCGTACTGGGAAAAGGACACTGGGGAAGGATACAGGACATCTTCCATTCCTGCCAAAGGAGATGGATTCTTTGTGGTTTATCCATGACACCAAAGTAACTGCTAAAAGCAGTTCTCCATAGTAGGAATTAGTCCAGGACACACCTTTTTGAGGACCGGGCCCCTGCTCACCACTCCCACAGCCTCATCTGACCCACCACTCAGCCTGACTTAAAATGAACTCATTTTAAAGACTCGCAGGTTCCCAAGGTTCCAAATTCACCTGCCTCAGGGTATTTGCACTTGACTGCTGTCATCTGCATCTTCCCAAATTGATTTGATTTGTCCTTTAAGTTTTATAGTGTATATCTCATTATCTTCATTACATGACAGCTGCTTTAAACTTCAGTGGGCAAAGGTGGGTCATGTTTATACTTAGGATATAAAAATTAGCACACAGCCTTTCAAAGAGCAGATGTCAAAGTATTATCAGAGAAATAAATAATGAGACAGTGTGCAAGAGGTCTAATTTATTACGATGTACATGTAATTTCTCCTACATTTTGTATACGAATATACATGAATATATCTCCTACTTTTACAGAACAGACTACAAATGAAAAGGAAACATAAGAATTTATAATCTTTAACTTTCTTCCCTCTTTTTCTTGATCCCAGCTATTTTACTGCTGTGTCTTTTCACATTTCCAAGGAAATGCCTAATCCACTACTATGTTACATTGCTTGAGATCACTAAAGAAGATGAAAAATTTTACAATTGTTTCTATAAAATAGTAATACTCTTATTCTTAAAATTCATACACATCAATAAATATATGACTTATTATCACTCATAAATGTGGATTCTGAAGCTACTTAAACTTTCTATTAAGAGGAACATTTAAACCAATATCCAAGCTACCACATAGAACAAGAACACACACATTACACACTGTGTTGCTGCCATTTTGCCACCCTCACCCGAACCTCCACCAATGAGAACATTATCTGTCCTCTTCAACAACACAGTAAAGAATTTTCCTCAGGCTTCATTTGGGGCAGGAAAAGCTGCTGGAAACGGCCCTAGAACGAGCACTGGCCATGGCAGCAGTACGAGCCCTAGCTGCGACTCTGGCTCGGGCTTGCTCCTCTTCATCTCTCAGAGCCTCTTCATACAAGGAAGGGAAGTCACTTGGGACGGTATGATGGATCTTGGAATAAAACTCAAGAACTTTCATCTTGCTGGTTTCAGCATAAGCTCGTGGACCCCACAGGAATTCAAAGCTTGGAGGATCACTGTTGGGCACCTGACGATATTCTAGGTAATTTTCTTTTACCAAATCTTCGGTGAGAAGCTTCCTGGGTTCCCCAAAGATGACATGCTCCACCCCATCATATATTCTCATCATATTTAGCACTTCCCAGATTTGCTCCTCAGTGGCACAATTGCCCTTCGAGAAGATGACAGCCAGAACAGTCATCAGCAGGCCAGTCTTGGGCAAGCCTGTCTTGTCATTCACTCTTGCATCACAGCTTAGATCCAGTTTGTTGATGAGGACATAGAGGCTCCTGTTGGGATCAACTTCTTTCAGGTCAAGGCCAAAGATCAGCTCCAGGTACCTAGAGGCTC
The DNA here is from genome assembly GCF_000696425.1 of Galeopterus variegatus. Taxonomy (NCBI): domain Eukaryota; kingdom Metazoa; phylum Chordata; class Mammalia; order Dermoptera; family Cynocephalidae; genus Galeopterus; species Galeopterus variegatus. The sequence continues at coordinate 68,356 of NW_007730299.1, read as the reverse complement.
TACTTAGGATCTCAGGGAAGTGGTTCTTATCTGTTTTGATCACATTTCTCAGCATATCTGTCTTTGTAACGGGCTCTTTCCTTTCATACTTGTACAACAGGTAACGGACCAGCATTGTAGCCTTGTTTGCTACATTGCCTCTCTGCCTGTGCTCAGCGGAAGCCTGAGTGTGTGAAGCATTTGGCCTTTCCTCAGCTTGGCTGGTGGCGCCTTCATTAGATCTTGTGGAGGAAGCAGCTGCTGCAGCAGCAGTGCTGGATGGGGCTTTCCCTGGCTCTTGCTGATCGCTGGTTGTTCCAGCAGCAGATGAACTCTGGGGATTTTCTTTGATATGAGGAGACAAGGAAGAGACAGACTTTTCTTCCTCCGCTACAGTGGCTTGAGCACCCTTCACAACCTCAGGTTCTTCTTGAGCCTGGCGGCGTTTCTCACGGGCACGGAGCTTACTCTTCTGACCCCGAGGCATGATGACTGCGGTCACAGACAGCAGGCACGAGTGTGGGACAGAGGGCAGATGATTCAGTGACCTGTAGGAAAGAGGATGAGATGGTGTGATCCTCCTCAGCAGGGCAACACCACCTTGGCTTTATCAAGGGCTGACTCTGCAGGTTTCATGGAGGGCACTGCTCAAGGATCCCACAAACCTCCATTTCACTGATGAGCCTTTCCTCTGAGCACTCTGTGGAAGTAACTAGAGTGTAGTTTGGCTGCAGTCTTACAGTTGTACCTGCATCTTACTGGGGCTGACAGTCTGGCAGGTGCATACCCTGTTGAGCTTCCTCTGTTGTGGGGTAGGAAATGATTATTTTAATTCACAGCCAGGGTCATCACCTTGAATTCTGGCATGACCTGTGATCTCTCTACTTACGTGCTTTGATGCTGACTACTTCATACAAAACCCTCAGCACCCTGACACCCTGGACGAGGAATTGAGGGGGGATCTCATCTGACCACATTGGCCCAAGGACCCCATGGGATGGCAGCAATGGCAGAGTTCTGTGAGATCCTTTCTATACTGGTTTAATTAGAGTTCTTGGTCCTCACTCAGAATCCTCACATTTTCTTCTTGTAGGGCCTGATTCCCCTCCCTCTGCTGGCCTCAGACTTATTCCTTCAAAGCAAGGCCTTCACATCCTTGAGGATCCTGAAGAGGATATTAGGGAGGTCTCAGACTTATCTTCCTAAGGGTACCCATCAGGAGTGACACAGTATGTAAGGCTCTATGAAACCCCCTCTGTTCTCCTCAGTATTATGGTTTCTGATCATGACTCTTAACCGTGACAGCCTTGTACCTTTCCCTCTGCAGCCCTGGGAACTATACCAATCAGACCAAGGGCCTCATCTACCTGTTATCAAAGGGTACGCCATGGAGGGATGGGGGGGCGTGGAGCGGGGACAGGGTATGTACTCAGAAGGTCACATCTGTCCAGGGTTTCCCAAGGATATCCACAGAAGTAGAGACTGTCTCCCTCAGTCCACACTTTGACTTGCCAAAGGGCCCTCATGAGTCACCTGCTCTTAATGACCTGCCACTGCCCTCTCAGACCAAGGCCCTCTTCTCCCTGTAGTCACTAAGGATGTAGTGTGGACACCTTAGCCTCACAGTTCTGCAGAAGGGCTACCAGGGCTCACAGTAGTGGTGGTGTTCCGTGGGGATTCCTTTGTCCTAGGGTAGAAAGTCCCCTCAGTCCTTGCTCTACGTTCTGAACTTATCTCTAAGGTTCACCGAAGCGGACTCCCTCTGCTGACCTGAATCATCTAGCCTTACACCAAGGCTCTTACACATCCTCCCCCCACCCCTGCCAGAAGGTGAAAAGAGGGTTCACCTGCAGCCTTACAGCCATGCCAGGGGCCTCCCGGGCTGACAGCAGGGTGGGGCTCTGTAAGGCCTGCACTGTACTAGGGCGGCCGTTTTTTGTACAGCTCAAATATAAATGTTTCATTTACTCGTGGCAGATTCTGAGACTCCTTTCTCTGCTGGCCAGAGAGGCCTGCCCGGTACTAGGGCGGCCGTTTTTTGTACAGCTCAAATATAAATGTTTCATTTACTCGTGGCAGATTCTGAGACTCCTTTCTCTGCTGGCCAGAGACAGAAACCCTCGTGCAACACCTTCATCTCCATAAACCGCTAAAAGGTGGAAGTTGTGTGTGTCATTTCCCCCAGGTGCAGGGCTCTGCAGGGACCTCTCTGTTATGGGGGAGGGGGAATTCCATTGAACTCATACAGGGCCCTGCATTGGCTCTTGGCAGGTCTTGGGACCTTCCCTCTGCTGGCTTGATGCCAATACCCAAGTCCGATGCTGTCGCTTCCCTGATTCCCGACAAGGGTAATTCTGAGGGCGCTATATCGGCCCGTCCCTGACAGGGACCTTCTGAGGCTGACGGAGGGGCGGGACTCGAGGACCTTCTCTCTTTGGGGGTAGGGTGCACCCTTAAACCTTACTCGACGTCTTCACCTTACCTTTGGTAGAGCCTGGACGTCTCCTTCTGCTGAATAGACGCCAAGTGTCTCACGGCAAGGTCTCGTGTCTCACGGCAAGGTCTCGTGTCCCACAGACTCCAGAGGCGGAAGTCAGTGTGCACCTCTTCCGGTCACCCCTGCACGTGGCCTCCCAGGGCTGACTGCAGGGGCGGCGCACTAGGTACGGAGCACGCGGTTCCGTGGTGCTCACCCATGCCAGAAGGTGAAAAGAGGGATCACCTGCAGCCTTACAGCCATGCCAGGGGCCTCTCGGGCTGACAGCAGGGTGGGTCTCTGTAAGGCATGCACTGTACTAGGGAGGCCGTTTTATGCACAGCTCAAATAGAAACATTTAATTTACTCGTGGTAGATTCTGAGACTCCTTTCTCTGCTGTCCAGAGACAGAAACCCTCATGCATCACCTTCATCTCCATAAACCAGTAAAAGTTGGAAGATGGGTGTGTCATTTCCACCAGGTGCAGGGCTCTGCAGGGACCTCTCTGTTATGGGGGAGGGGGAATTACACTGAAATCATACAGGGCCCTTCATTGGCTCTTGGCAGGTCCTGGGACCCTCCGTCTGCTGGCTTGATGCCAATACCCAAGTCCAATGCTGTCGCTACCTTGATTCCCTACAAGGGTAATTCTGAGGGATATATCTCGGTCCATCAGTGCCAGGAACCTTCTGAGACTGACGGGAGGGGTGGGACTGGAGGACCTTCTCTCTTTGGGGGTAGGGTGCGCCCTTAAACCTTACTCGACGTCTTCACCTTACCTTTTAGCAGAGCCTGGACGTCTCCCTCTGCTGACTAGATGCCAAGTGTCTCACGGCAAGGTCTCGCGTCCCACAGACTCCAGAGGAGGAAGTCAGTGTGCGCCCCTTCCGTTCACCCCTGCGTGGGGCCTCCCAGGATTGATGGCATGAGCGGCGCACTAGGTATGGAGCAGCGCGGTTCTGTGGTGCCCCCTGTGTTGCGGAGTGGGTGGCTCCATAAGTCCTGTCCTCAGAGGTAGATCCCTAGTTTGGCTTCTGGCTTCACTGATTGAAGGATCCTTCTGGAAATCCCACCTCCCTATAAGCTCTGGACAGTTTCTCAACTTAAACCCTTGCACATAGTAAGTTTGCTTCGCAGGCACGACGTGAGGTGGAGAGGCTGCGGCACCAGGGAGGGGCACAGAACAGGTTCTGAACCATCCGAGAAAGTGCACGGTGACCATGGGGTCCCTTCACTAGCCGAATGTAGACATCTGCGAACTTTCTGTTCTCAAAGGTTTAACCTCTCCGCAGAAGACGCACATGAGCAGAATTTTGTGAGACCGAGGTCTTTTCACTTTATCCAGCGTTGCACTGTACTGTGTAGTGAAATTCATTTTATTTTAGACTTCGTTCATAGTAATAAATATATTATATCCATGTTCTAATATTACTGCTTTGTGCATCGAGGCTCTTGGTTTTACAGTAGTGATCTATACACCATCTCTCAGAAGTCACTAATTCATTTGAATAACCCGTGGACTTTTCATTCTGATTTTCTAAAATGATAATATTTTTACCGAAAAAATTCTATTTCTTCTTAATAATCCTAACTTTTATTTGTTTTTGTATTCTGGCCTTCTGGCTACATACGTAGCACACTGGTACTTCTTGCTGCTTACTTTAATGGTAATGCTCCCATCTTTTTACATTTCATATTTAAGTTTGTTTTCTATTGATTTTAGGAAATTGAATTTCCTTTGTAATGTCAGTTTGCTTTATGTTATTGTCATGCATTGGTGTTGCATTTTTCTCAAAAGATTTTTCTCCACCTCAGTACATGATCAAAATCCTTTTTTTTTTCTAATCTGTTAATGTAATATTTTAGACAGTTTTTTTCCTAATGTTCTATTATCTTTACATTTCTTGCATGCAGACTTTTTTTCTTTTTCCTTCATTTAAGTCACTGCTATATGGAACCTCCTATATATTTATTTATTCTCTTTGCCTCTGTGTGGATGACCATGTAATTTTCTTAGCTGAGATTGTCCTCAGCTGATTCTGTTGCTGAAGAGAACTAGCCTGAGAAAATGAATTGACAATTTTCTTATCCTTTTGTTTGCTGTGGATTTGTTTCCATAAGGTGGTGGTTAATTGTTTGGTGACTATTTGGTCTAACTGGCCCCCATCTGCTTGGTCCTGAAACATTTGAGGGTGGTTGGAACTTTAACCACAGTTTCTCTTTTTATTGCTCAATTCCAATTTTCTCTTTCTGTTTGGACCAATTAGGTCATTCATATTTTTTCTAAATAATGGGCTATTTTCATTTGTAATTTTACATTTAATGACCATGTATACATTCTCTTCATTACAGAAATTCTCAAACATATTTCAACATTAGAGAGAATACACCTGAGACTTAGAATCAACAGTCATCATTTGTGGAGAGTTATAAATTTTGATTCTTGTAAAGCTAGGGCTTACAGACACATCGAGTCTGTTGCACAGATTGGGTTACAAACCCTCCACATGCAAGTCTGTGAGCTGGGTAATAGGAAAAAAAAAGTTCTGGGAGCTGTGGGTATAGAAAAATGAATGGGTTTTATTCAGATCTAGGAGCAACTGTCCTAGCGGCTCCTCTTAGAGTTCTGAGAAGCACTGTGGATCAGAGCTGTTAGTCTTTTACACTTAAGTTCACAACCCTGGACACCTGGGTGCCCATACACAATTTACATTAAGTAGTAACAAGGAACACCTGAGGATATTTATAGCCAATGCTCGCCAAGATTCTGAACATCTGAGGGGCCCTGATATTTTCCTATTTTTCCCAACAATTCTCATTTGATTTTAGAATAGGGTTTTTAGGTAAATGCATGTATAGGGAAATAGCCCTCTGGTAGTGGAACACAGCCCACAGATAGCCGGGCAACAGCCCATCTAATCAACTCTAATCATTACTTAGTTATGGGATTGTATACTTTAATGATTTTAGAGCTAACAGTGGTTGTCATACGGATCCTGTTAAGAGATTTTAAGAATCGCTGTAGGGAAAGATGGGAAAAAATGTTTGCTAGGGGCAAGCTGTCTATAGGGGGAAACTTCAGAAATGATTATACTTAGATTTTATGATAAGAATGTAACTTTTGCTTAAGGAGAGGTTATAGTTTAGATAATGAGTGCAGTTTGACCAACTTAGCTTTTCACTAATTGTACTTTGGAATGTCACATTGTTAATTTTACTGATGATACTGTTTTCCATTGTTAAATATACTTAGCCATAGATAACTTTTGTAACACTGTCCATGTCCTTGTGTCCTTTTGTAATGATTGAATCAACTGAATTTTCTTGTGAAACTTCCTTGTCTTTACAATAAAAGATACAGACCCTTTGTGCTTCTCATCTCAATCATGGTGCTTTGAGTAATTCTTTTTTTTTTTTTTTTTTTTTAATCTCCGTAATACAGTGAGAAGTGTAACAATCAGTACATGGCCAATCTAATTTCATCTATGTTTGTACTTAACAACAGCTCTGCCACGGGAATAATGTGAAACAGTCCTAGACATCATACCATTTCATCTTAAATACTATAGTATCTGTTTCTAAGAGAAATAAGCACAAACCAAGTTCACTTATCCTACCTTAAAATATTAACTCCTTAATATAATCAAATATCAAGTTACATTTCACATTTACCTGACTGACGTATATTAGAAAGAAAAAAATTAACCAGGTTCCAAGTAAAATATAATTATGGCCATTGCTTTTTATACCCACTACTTTTAGGTTCTTAACACCCCAACACACAAATATACGTTAAGTCTTTTTGCTTATAATTATTTGTTAAACAAAAACAAAAAACAAAACAGTTCTTATGCTCCTCCCAATTTCACATGGTGTGGATTTTGCTGATCATTGCCTTTTTAAAAAGTTTCTAGGTATGAGAACAAGAATAACAGAAAAGGAAGCACAGACTCCAAACATCCTCAAACTAATAGTACTGTGGAAAATGCTCGAAAGTCTTTTTTGTCTTGTCTACTTATGTCTGTATTTTCAGGGTCCAGTCCTATGCATGGAGGGTTGCTGACACTCTGTCTGAAGGACATTTAACAGTATTCTTAGTCTACTGAGCTAGAAAAGTTTCTTCAAGGATCTTATCTTTCAATATTACCATGAAGACATTAAGTGCAATTGCAAAGAAAATGATAGACTAAAACTATACCAGTTCTTTAGGCTACTTCTTGTTCTTTGATGATAGAAAAGACTTGTTTTGTTGCCCAGAACTCTAACCCTACCAGCATCAGTATTCTGATCAACATTGGGGCCAGCAAATTAATCCTGATGCTGATTAAACAGAGAAGATATTCCCTGTTCTAGAAAGCATTATAGTACCATAGATAACTATGACATAGATTTAGTAATACTGCTGTCTAAATGAATGCAGAACTCAATGATGATATTTGTAGTATTACACAGGGATGGAAAACTGCATATCTTCCCTCTCCGTTCATTGTAGGTTTGTGATGGGATTCCTCCCTTGGGAAATCCAAGGACCTGCATCTCTGATATCAATACTCATTTACATATGTTTATTTTTATACATATTATGAGATTTATCATTTGCTTATCAATTTTAAAGTTTTTCAAAAAAAGGATCAGAAATTCTCAAGGCAGATTATCCAAATTTCATTCCTCCCTACACATTTCAATAGGTTGGTAATCTTATATGAAACCTGAGTAAGTTAGAAGGGACACACACATGACCAAATATAAAAAAATAATAATAATAATGTTCTAATTCTATAAAACAACAACTTGTTCGCTCCAATATGTTCATATGTAGTACACTGATGATGAACTAATAAGTTTGGTAGGAACCTGGGGTGAGATAGTACTTTTTACATTTTTTTTGCTTTTATCCTGAGTTTGACCCCCCTGTTCAGCAAGGTAGAACAGGAAAAGATGAACAGCAAAATCAAAAGAGCACAAGATCTAATTGTTTCCTTCTATCTCTCAAACTTGATAAACATTTCACAGACTGAGGAATGAACCAATGGGAGAGGACATTTGGACAGGAAGTAAGTACATGTGGCAGGCCACTGTCTGTTCCGGCAAGTTCCTTTCATATTCACACTTTGGGACCCTTAGGTGGCTAAGTCAATGTCTATTTCATATCCAGTCTCTAATGTAGTGATGTTACTCTTCCTTCTATCTGCTATCTGGTGTGATGGATTAGAAAGAGACACACTAGAAATTTGAAAATCAGGAGGAAAAATATTGTAGGAGTTCAGACAACAAGGGCCTGAACTGCTGAGATAGCAATAGGAATTAAAGTGTGGGAAAGATTCAAAGAAATAATTATTTAATAAAGTTGATAAATCTATAGAATATAATTCTTAACTTCTCCCTTTCCTTGTGCCCGACATATACATAGTACATTTTACTTGTAAAGTTTAACAATGTACTTTATCTCATTAAAGGCACTGAGATGTCCTGGAGAATAGAAGTTAATCTGCTTCTAACTAAGATGGAGTAACAGAGACCAGCTATACCCTCCTATTGGAAACAACAACAACAACAATAAAACAGGGAAAATATATAAAACCTGGTGCTTAACAATTTGGACATCCAGCAAGGAATCACAGTCATCTCTGGGAGACAGAAAACAAAAGAAACCAGCCCTATGTTTACCCAAAATTGGATGATAACAGATTCAAGATGCTAAAACAACCTCCAAACACAAGAAATATGAAGTAAACTAAAGGAAGTTACCATAAAATTAAATTGCTTAAAGCCAGTGATAAAGAGAAACTTCTAAAAATAAAGAGAGATATAAGACACCTTACCTCCAGAGAAAAAAAGGATAAACATGGCAACAGATTTCTCTTCCAGAGCAATGTAAAGCCAAAGGTAGTAGTGTTGACACCTCTAAAGTACTGAAAAGAAAGAAAGAAAGAAAGAAAGAAAGAAAGAAAGAAAGAAAGAAAGAAAGAAAGAACCTTTAACCTAGAATTCTATATCCAGTAAATATATCCTACAGAAACCAAGGCGAAATAGCTTCTCAAAAATATAAAACCTGGGAAGATTCATCACCACCATATGTTCACTGCAAGAAATGTTAAAGAACATCTTCCATGAAGGAGGAAATCTGGATCTACAAAGGAATAAAGAGCCCTGGAAATGGTAACTAGATGGTAAATATATCTTTCTAAAAAAAAGGTTTTGCAAATATTTTCTCCCACTCTGTTGGTTGTCTTTTAGCTCTGTTAATTGTTTCTTTTGCTGTGCAGAAGCTTTTTAGTTTGTTATAGTCCCATTTGTTTATTTTTCCTTTGGTTGCCTGTGCTTTTGGGGTCATATTCATGAAGTCTGTGCCCAGCCCTATTTGCTGAAGGGTTTCTCCTATGTTTTCTTTAATAAGTTTTATTGTTTCGGGGTGTATATTTAAATCCTTGATCCATTTTGAGTTGATTTTAGTATATGGTGAGAGGTATGGGTCTAGTTTCAATCTCCTGCATATGGATATCCAGTTATCCCAGCACCCTTTGCTGAAGAGGGAGTCCCGACCCCAGTGAATAGACTTGATGCCTTTGCTGAAGATCAAATGGCAGTGAGTGCGTGGGTTGATTTCTGGGTATTCTATTCTATTCCATTGATCAGTGTCTCTGTTTTTATACCAGTACCATGCTGTTTTGGTTATTGTGGCTTTGTAGTATAGTTTAAAGTCAGGTAGAGTAATACCTTCAGCTTTATTTTTTTTTGCTCAGCGTTGCTTTGGCTATTCTTGGTCTTTTGTTATTCCAGATAAATGACTGTATAGTTCTTTCCATTTCTGAGAGAAATGTCATTGGAATTTTGATGGGGATTGCATTGAATTTGTATATTACTTTGGGTAGTATAGTCATTTTCACTATATTGATTCTTCCAATCCAGGAGCATGGGATGTCTTTCCATCTTTTTGTATCCTCTCTAATTTCTCTCAGGAGTGGTTTGTAGTTCTCGTTATAGAGATTTTTCACATCCTTAGTTAGTTCAATTCCTAGGTATTTTATTTTTTTGGTGGCTATTGTAAATGGGCAGGCTTTCTTGATTTCTCTTTCTGCTTGTTCACTATTGGTGAATAGAAATGCTACTGATTTTTGTGTGTTGATTTTGTATCCTGCTACTGTGCTGAACTCATTTATCACCTCTAAGAGTTTTTTTGTAGATGATTTGGGCTGTTCGATATATAGGATCATGTCATCTGCAAACAGGGACAGTTTGACTTCATCCTTTCCAATCTGGGGGTGGGAGGGGGAAGAGGGAGGAGGGAGGGAGGTTTCTGTAATGGGACATAATAATCAACTACATTGTACATTGACAAAATAAAAATAATAAAAAAATAAAAATAAAAATAAAAATTAATATATAAAAAAAACTTTAAAAAATAAAAAAAAATTAAAAAGGTTTTTATTTTTTAAATGTATTTAAAAGGTGCTTGATTTTATCAAGAAAAAATAACAGCCACCTATAGCGGTGTTCTTAGCATACGTGAAAGAATAATATATGATAAAAATCTAAAGGGTTGGAAGAGAGAAATGAAGTATAATGTTTCTTAAGTGTGTCTGACTATTCTGAGTTCTAATGGAAAGGGCCAGCTTTCTCCTCTTACTGACTGAGGCCCTGGTGACCAGGTGGACCCACACATACCAGGCATTTAATGAAACTACTTACCACTTAAACTGTGAACACAGTGTGACTAGAGGTGTTGCAGACACAAATTATCCTTCTTTGTTCCTTCAAGCAGGAACTTATATAAGAACCCTTTCAGCTTCTGATATTGAAAGGAATCAAATAAGCTGCATATCTTCACAGATTTGGTTAAGATTGAGTAATGTATAAATCAAGGGAATTGCATGCCATGTTGGGGAGCAGAGGCAACAGATGGGAGTGAAGACAGGCCAGCCCCCTGCACCTGTGGAGGAATTGCACATGTGGACACATACTGAGATTTGCAAAAGAAGGCAACATGAATAACAAGGCAGAGAAATCTCACCATGTTCTCAGATGCTAAAAAGGCACCAGGTAAAGGCAGCGGCAGAGATCTCTTTCCCGTAGGTGAATTTGGAACAGGGCTAGAAAGGGGACAGGGACAGGGATTGGGGTCAGCAGGAAGGAAAAGCCTGTGCAAAATACTAATGAGGATGGTGGGTTGAAGAGAGGGTAGCCAGCCCTATGCTAAAAATAGAGAATAGATGAGTGGGTAGGAGGACAGTGTGTGCCCGTGTGTGTCCAGGTTGGAGTGGGGTGGGAAACGAGTGGTTTGGAAACAAGAGATGGGATGGCAAGGTATGCTGGGAATGCAGGAGTGGGGCCCACATGTCCACAGCCCTGGAAAGCCAAGCAGCAAAATTGGAATGCAGTGTGTTGGGCAGAGTGGAGTCCACACATGTAGATGCCTGTGCAGGAACGAGAAGTCCATGTCTGAGATGGGGTCTTCTAGCTCTGAGCTCTCCCTGTATTGCTTAGGAAACCCCAGAGAGGCGTGGGTTTCAGGGACCACAGGCCTGAGAGAGATGGAAGGGCACTGAGTGGCAAGATAATGGGCTTGCAGTTCCCTCTTCATCCAGACTTCTCTGCCTTCAAAGCAAGGGTTATATTTCTGGGGAAGGCTTGAATTGGAATAAGAGGTCCTACATCTAAACTATTAAGAACCATCATATAACAGTTAGATACAGGGTGTGTCTTAGAATCCCACGTTTCAGGGACGTTTGCTCTCTTAGACTTGGTGATCTCTCTTATGGACTGTGGAAATTGCTCTGTCTTCTTGATGGTCTTCACTAGATGAGGGTGTTCTGCATGGACCCATTCTCTGGTATCTGGTCATTCTGATCAAATCTTTCCTCCTCAATGTAAAGGAGAATATCTTATTGACATTTCAGAATTCTAAAGCACGCCCAGAGGAACGCTGGTAATCAAGATGTCACTGAAGAAATCCTGCTTTCTATGGAAGAGGAATTAAGTTAATTTTCTGCTCATCCTACTTAGAAAACAGGAAAATTAAAATAACAGTGAGATTATATTTTCATCCAAAAGTTTGACCAAAATTTAAAAGGTTGATAAAATAAAATGCCATTGAGAGTATAGATTATTCACACAAATTTATATGCAAGAATATGAATTGGTACAGCTTCATTAGAAGAGAATTTTAGAAATATTAATAACTTTTAGTCATCACATTTTTTCACTTTAATCCAATTTGCACTTTGCTATGTCTTTCGTAGAAGAAAATAACGCATATTTTTCCCAAGAATTCATGTTCAATGATGTTGATATCAGTTCAATTAATCATAGCGACAAATGGGAAACAACTTAATTGTCCATCAGAAATGAATTAATAGACACAAAGTCTGCCTCAGGAGATTGGTTAAATTAATTATGTCACATGCATACCTTTGAATTCTAATGTGTAAAGAGTTAGGTGTATCTTCAGGTGCTGTCATAGAAAGATCCTGCAAACATTTTACTGTGACAAGGGCAAGAGGAAGGGCAGTATGTACACCATTATCCATGCATGTTAAAAACTTACCATGTACTTTTTATAGCACGTCTGTGGAAGGAAAAGCCTAAAATAAAATTGAAAGTAACACAAATTTTAAATTGTGGTTACTTCTGAGGAAACGGATGAATCTTGGAGGTATATAGTAAGGAAGGGGAATTGTGATTTATTCATATTGTTAGAATTCAGGGGCAACATGAATATCTGCACTATTACCTAAACCAAAATCTTCCTCAGGTGTAAAAAGACAGACAAGTGACAATGGAAAATATAGTGAATTATATTAATTATTGAAGTTAACATATCTGCCATGGAACCATTTTCAATCTCCTAAAAGGGCTCCTGGGTTTTTAGGGATTCTGCCTCTGTAGATGTTGGCTTACACACTGATTTCCACGTTCTTTCCTTATTGATTACTTATGGAGGAGGCTGGGGATTCTGACCACCTAAGTAAGTTCACTCATTGGTATAGAGGTTCGGTGGCTAGTCTCAAAAAATTAACCCCATTAAAATTTGACCTCAAATATCAGGGTGTTTTCCAAAACATCCTAACTTCAGGGTTGTAAACCAGAAACCAACTGTTTCTGCACCAAATTGGACTCTCCTCAAAAGTGGATTTGGAACTTTTGTTCCTGTGATGGAGGAACCCACAGGAATGACGAGGTGCCTTTTCTTCACTGTCCAAAGTGAACAATAATGTGGAAGGGGCTGTTGCTGTCAGAAAGGGTCCATGGTGAAGGATAGGACCCTACAGGCAGTTGGAACCTTCTACATCAGGGAGAAGTAGGTGAGTCTGGGCTGATTTTTCCTCGGGGAGCAGGTGCTGGCTCCAAAGAATGAGGCAGTGGAGCTGGACAAAGTGTCAGGTGCAGTTTGGAAAGGAGGGCACAGCGGGAAAGACCCTGTAATGCTGGGCTAGGACCCATGTCCTGGGTCAAGGAACTCCAGGGCTAGGGACAGGAGGACCCCTGGGAAAGGAGGCCCACAGACAGTCCCAAATTATGTTTGATGCTCATTTTCACCTGGCCTCTTTAGGCCTACGTTTAGTGCTTAGGCCACAGTGAACTTTCTATCACTTGAGAGACTTTTGAGAAGATAAATGAATTAATAGACACAAGATCTGCCCCTGGCCGGGAGGGGAGGAAAAAGGTGGGCTCTAGAGGAATTCATAACAGTGGTCTAGTCCCAGTCCCAGCTTCCCTTATTAGCTGTGTGAACTAGGGATATTATCAAATTTTATGAGCATAAGTTCTTCACCAGTGAAGTGGGTTAGATAACCCCAGTATTCTAGGAAAGTTGGAGTTTGTGAAATGTGTATATAGCCCCCGGCACAGTAACTCGTGTGCATTGAGATTTTAAGAATGGTAGATATTACAATGATTTTTTTTTTTTCTTTTGGACCACTATTGATCGCATACCTTGGCTAGGATGGGTTTTGTTTGTTTGTTTGTTTGTTTTTATTTGTTTTTTAATCCAAGAAATATGCATGAATATGCAGTGTTGTTGGACACAGAACACCAAATTAATCTAAAATTCTGCTTAGAAAGAAAAAAAAAAAACAATAAAATCTTCCCCCTTACAGAATACATTATTTCATCTAGATATTGGGGAATGCTCCCCATTTGGATGCAACTCAAAGTTTCTAGAATATATGCCCCAAACCAACTCCTTCACTCCCTCCCAGCTGACGTTTGATCCAAACCACCTGTATTTTCATTCATTTAACCGCTACCAAAATCACTCCCTTCCTTAGGGTTTGCCAAATTATGCTGATGATTACTTAGTTAAAATGCCCTTCTTTTTTATTTTTATTATTTTTTTAATGCTCGCTCTATTTTATTGCAAAGGGAATTTCATTATTTGGATATATTACAAATTGATTATCTATTCACCTGTTGATAGACATTTGAGTTGTTTTTAGGTTTTGGCCCTTATGAGCAGTTGTGTAAAAGTCTTTGTGTGGACATATATTTTAATTTCTCTTGAGTAAATATCTAGGAGTAAAATTGCTTGGCTAAATGATATGGGTATTTTACCTGATGAAAGTTTGCCAGACTGTTTTCCAAAGTGGTTGCAACATTTAATATTACCACCAGCAATGTATGAGTTATAGTTGCTCTTTCTCTCTCCAACAATTCATTATTTTAAATCCTTTGCATTTTCCATATTGTAAATTTTATCTTTTATTTTACTTTCTTATTGCTCATGGCTAGTATATAGAAATAACTTGATTTTTGTGCACTAACTTTGCTAAACTCACAAATTTGTTCTAGTAGCTTTTTTGTAGATTTCTTAGGAGTTTCTTTTTTATTTAATTTGTTGATTATTGTGGCCCATTACCGAAACCTTCCTCCCTCCTCCCTCTCCCCCTCCCTCCCAAAAATCTCCTTTCTGTTTGTTGGTCGTATTAACTTCAAGGAATTGTAATTGTTGTGTCTTCTTCTCTCACCCTGCTGGTTGTTTGTGTATTTATTTATTTATTTTGAGCTCCCACAAATAAGTGAGAACATGTGATATTTCTCCTTCTGTGCCTGACTCGTTTCACTTAATAAATAAATAAATAAAATCCAACTAAAGATAAAAAATGAATTCAGCAAAGTTGCAGGGTACAAGATCAACACTCAAAAATCAGTTCACCAAAAATAAACAAGACAGAAAGAAAACTAGGGAAATAATTGCATTTATAATGGCATCCAAAAAAAAAAAAAAACCATAAAGATCTAGGAATAAATTTAACAATGGAGGTACAAAACATGTATATGTTGCTTTGCCTCACATGGATTTGTCACCCCCTTTCCCCTGGGTGATGGAGTCACCAAAGATTACTCAAAGCCCATCTCTTCTGAGCAATGAGAAGTCCCAAAAATGGGTTAATCCGCTAGAACCCTTGAGAGAGGCATTGCTTCCATTTGGGAAATTAACCACAAATTGGGGTTCTGTTCTCACATTTATTCTCCAGACCAGGAAGTTACAGGAAGAGAACACAGGTGGGGTTTTTTTCTAAGTACAGTTTAACAAGTTTAACAATAGAAGCTGGTAACATTCAGTAAGACAGGCAAGGTGACATTCTACAATGCAATTAAGTCTATCCACTAACAAAAGCTTGATTTTAGCAAACATTCTCTTCTTACAGCAATTTCCCTTACCTTTACATATCAGTCAGTAACCTGTCTGTCTTTGCACCAGCAACCTTGCTGTGTTACAAGTCTTTATCTTACTATGGAGACTATAGCCTGGGGAAAATTTCCTATCCTTTGCAAGGTCAATATTTGAAACTGCAAGGCTTTGGAAAACCAGGCCCTCTGAAGTACATTTGCTTCATGCATACTCCACATGTATACTGAAAAATATAAAACATTACTAAACCAAAATAGAAAGATACCTAAATAAATGGAAAGACAGCTCATGTTTATGGATTCAAAGTTTTAACATGGTTAAGATGCCAATATTCCTCAAAGTGATCAACAAATTCAATGTGATCCCTTTTAAAATTACAATAGTTTTTCTCAGAAATGCAGCAGCTGATCCTTGAATTCATATGGAACTGCAAGTTGTCCCCAATAGCCAATACAATATTGAAAAAAAAAAAAAAGTTGGAAGACTAACATTCAACATTGTGAAAAATTACTACAAAGCTACAGTATTCAAAATAGTGTAGTACTGACACATGGATATACATATAGAGGAATGTAAGAAAATTGAAAGCCCAGAAATAAAGCCAAACATCTCTGCTCTCTTTATTTTTAACAAGGGTGACAAGAATATTGAATAGAGAAAGAATAAATTTTTCAACAAATAGTGCTGGGATAACTAAAACACATGCAAAAAATTACCCTATCTAACCCCATATACAAAGATTTACTCAAAATGGATAAATGACCTAAATATAAGAGTCAAACCTATAAAAATATTAGAAAAAACAGTGGTAAATCTTCACGATGTTGAATTTGGCAATGGAGTCTTAAATTTGAAACCAAAGAACTAGAAACAAATGAAAAAAATCCATCAGTGGGACTTCAGAAAAATCTTAAAAACTGAACACTTTTGTGCATCAAAAAACATTATCAGGAATGTAAAAAGGAAACCTACAGAATAGAACATAATATTTTTAAGTCATATATCTGATAAGGGTTTAATATCCATAATATACAAATAACTATTTAAACTGAATTACAAAAAGACAACCTATTAAAAAATGGACAACAGATTTGAATAGACATTTTTCCAAAGAATATATAGAACTGGTCGATAAGCACATAAGGATATGTTCAAAATTATTTGTTATTAAGGAAAAGAAAATCAAAACCACAAAGAGTACCACTTCGCCCTTGCAAGAATGGCTTTATTTTTTTAAAAGGTGAATGATAAGTGTTGTAGAGAATGTGGAGAAATAGGAACTCTTATACATTGCTGGTAGGAATGTTAAAAATGTAGCTATAGAGAAAAACATTTTTGTGATCCCTCAAAAAGTTAAACATAGAATTACCATAAGACCCAGCAATTCCATTCCTAGTTATATAACCACAGGAACTGTACACAAATATCAATAGCAGCATTATTCATAATGACCAAAAGGTAGAAATAAGATAAATGTCTATCAATGGATGAATGAGTAAAAAAATTGCAGCATATACAAATACTGGAATATTATTCAGCCATAAAATGAATTAAGTATTGATATATGCTACAATGTGAGTGAATCTCACCACCATGATGCTAATTGAAAGAAGCCAGACACAAAAGGTCACATATTGCATGATTATTTTTGTGTAATCTAGCCAGAATAGGCAAATTCATAGAGACAGAGAGTAGATTAGTGGTTATCAGGGGAGTGAGGGAAAGGAGAAAAGGTGAGTGATTACTTAACAAATACATGTTGTTTTCTGTGGTAAAGAAAATTTTGAAGCTAGCAAGAGGTGGTGTATGCACACCAATGTGAATATGCTAAATTCCACTGAATTTTACATTTTAAAATGGTTAACTTTATGTTATGTGAATTACATCTCATTTAAAAAATACAATGAAATCAATGCAAAACAGTTATATCATAGTCTGATGTGGTTTTCCGTGTATATAGTGGTAATATTTTAAAACAGCTGTAATTAAGAAGGGAGAATAAAAGAACCTAATAAGTAATGAGATTTCTACATTCTAAATGAAGTGGTTAAGGGTTGATAGTAGCAGAATGAGATAAATTACATATGAATATTGTCGTCCCTTGAGCACCCATTAAAATTTTAAAGAAACATACTCAAACTGCTCTTTATTTAAATTGAATTTCTTTTAATATTTACAATAAATTTATTTAAAATACAAAGTTCAAATAATGCATAGACAGGCCAAAAAGGGGAAAAGGAACTAAAAAGAAAGAAAACAAACAAAACAAATTATAAAATGGCAGACATATCAGTAATTACATTAAATCTAAGTGGCCATATCACAACAATTAAAGAGGTTGATAGAACTGATAAAATCATACGACCCAACCATGCGCCATCTACAGAATCTCCTTTCAAATTTCATGATAAAAATAAATTGAGTCAAATGATGAAGAAATATATACTATTCAAACCATAATCAAACAAAAATTGGATTGGCTCTGTTAATATCTGAAATGTAGACTTCAGAGTAAAGAAATTACCAGTGACAAAGGAAGACATTAAATAATGATAAAAGAGCCCATTCACCAGGAATGCATAATAATCTTAAAGGTGCACCTAAAAGCAGAGTTTCGAATGCCTAAAATAAAAACTGACAGAATGGAAACAAGAAATAGACAAATCCATGATTATAGTTAGGAACTTCAATACCCTACATTAGGAATCAAAAGAACCAGTAGAAAGGAAATCATTAAGCATACAGAACTCAACAACACTGTCAAACAACAGGATAAAGTTAAAACTTGTAAAACAGTGACCCAATAAAAACAGCAAAATACACATGGATGATATGCACGTGTGGAACTTTTGCTAAAAACAACCATTTGCTGGGTAATAAAATATGTATTAAAAATGTAAAATAATTGAAATCATGCAAATTGTATTTTCTACCCCAGTGGAATTAAAGTAGAAATCAACATCAGACACATAACTGGAAAATCTGCAATTAACAATTAAGCAACATACTCAGATCATATAAAGCTCAAAGAGAATATCTCAACAAAAATTAAAAATACACATTAAATTAAGTGAAAAGAAAATTAGAACATTTCAAAATTTTTGAATGCAACTAAAGGAATGCTTTTAAGAAAATCTACATCATTACACTTTTACAATAGAAAAAAAGAAATATCACAAATCAATAATCTCCTCTTCCTTCTCAGGAAACTAGAAAAGCAGGCAGATGGAAGGAAATACATAAAAACATGAAATCAATGAAATTGAAAACAAAAACAATAAAGAAAATCGATAAATTCAAACTATGGTTCGTTCAAAAGATAACATAAAATTGATAAACGTCCAGCATCACTAACAAAGGGAAAAGCAGAGACGACAGAAATAAACATCAGAAAATAAAGAAGAAATATTCCTACAGAACTGAGACATTATTAGGATTGTAGGAAAATATTCGGAACCACTTCATATATGTATAATTGACAACCCAGAAAGAAATTAACTAATTCCTCAGAAACTATTAACTACCACAAGTCTTCCAAGTTAAAATATGTAGCCGGAATAATCCTATGACAATTTAACAATGGCATTATAGCTAAAAATCTCAGAACAAATTCTCCTGGCCCAGATGGTTTCACAGGCAAATCCTATCAAACATACGAAAAAGAGGGCCGGCCCAGTGGCACACTGGAGAGTGCGCCACTTGGGAGCGCGGCGCCGCTCCCGCTGAGGATTCGGATCCCATGTGGAGACCGGTTCATGCTCACTGGCTGAGCGCAGAGCGGGCGCAACACCGAGGGTTGCGATCCCGTTGCCGGTCCCCGGTACGGGCACGACACTGAGGGTTGCGATCCCATTACCGGTCAGTAAAAAAGACAAAAAGGAAAAAAAAAAGAAACATATGAAAAAGAAATAACACGGATTCTATACAACCTCAACCAGAAAATATAAAAGGAGAAGACAGTCTCCAACTCATTAATGAGGCCACCATTACTCTTATACCAAAACAAGACAAAGACAGTCCAATAAAGGAAAACTACAAAACAATATCCCTCTCGAACAAAAGCATTTAACAAAATATTAGCAAACCAAACCCAGCAAAACAAAAAATAATAAGCCATGAAAGTGTTGTTTATTCTAGGAAATACAGTGCTAGTTGTATATTCAAAATCAACTAATGCTATTCATGATATTAACAGGAGAAGGAAAGCCATATGAACATATTAAATAGTACAGAAAAAATCTGACAAAATTAAGCACCCATTCATTACAAAACTTTGCAGCACACTAGCAATAGAAAAGAACTTTATCAGAGTAATGAAGAGCATCTATAAACAAACAAACAAACAAACCAAACCCCCTTACAGTTAATTAGACATAATGGTGCATGACTGAATTCTTTCCCATTAAGATAGGGAATAAGACAAGTAGATGCACTCTCATCACTCCTCTTTGACAAGGTACTGGAAGTCATAGCCAGTTCAATAATACAGGAAAAGGAAATAAAAGTCAGGCAGATTGGAAACAATAAAATGAAAAAGGTTCTTGTTTGCAGATGATATGCTTGTCTAAAATATCATAAAGAATCTAGGAAAAAAAGAAACAATCCCCCTAATTTTTTAACTAATAAGATATTTTAATAAGTTTGCAGGATATAATCAAGGTGGCAGAACACAATCATATTTTTACATACTAGCAATAACAATTGGAAACCAAAATTAAGATTTATAGTATTATTTACAATGACTGAAATCTTAAATACTTAGTTTTAGATCAAATAAAACATGTACCAAATGTGTAAGATGAAAGTATAAAATGCCAGTGGAAGAAATTAAAGACTTAGAGAGAAGCACTATATCCATGAATTAAAATAATCATACTAGTAAAGCTGGGAATTTTCCTCAAATAGATCTATAAGTTTAAGATATTTACTATGAAAATCTCAGCTGCATATTTTATAGATATACACAAGCTGATTCTTTTTTTAATTAATTTATTATTATAAATATTATTACTTTTCATTCTAAAATGTTGTTTCAGAGCAGTTGTGGCACATGCAGATTATTAAGGAACTAGAACAGATAAAACAATTAAAAAAAAAGTTGGAGGAATTATACCACCCAATGGTAATACTAACTATATAAATTCACTAATCAAGTCAGTAAAATATTTAGAGAAAGATAGGTACATAGGCCAATCAACCAAAATAGTTTAGAAATAAACTGATAATGAATTAACCAACTGATTTTAACAACCTAGCAAAAGCAATTTATTAAAGAAAGGGAAGTCTTTTAAACAAATGATGTTGGAAAAATCGAGCTTCTATAGAATAAAAAAGTGAATCTTGGCCTAAATCTCATACCTTAGATAAAAATTATTTAAAATGAATCACAACTCTAA
The DNA here is from genome assembly GCF_000696425.1 of Galeopterus variegatus. Classification (NCBI taxonomy): domain Eukaryota; kingdom Metazoa; phylum Chordata; class Mammalia; order Dermoptera; family Cynocephalidae; genus Galeopterus; species Galeopterus variegatus. The sequence goes on along the minus strand of NW_007730299.1, from coordinate 47,873 downwards.
ATATAAATCATAAAAGTGTAAAAGATTTAGAAAAAATGTAGATGAAAATTTTGATGACCTAGAGGTCAGTGAAGAGTTCTTAGACTTGAATTCAAAGCACACTCCACAAAAGACATAACTGATAAACTGAATTTTATCAAAATTAAAAACATTTGGCTGCAAAAGACATTGTTAATAGACAATGAATAATAGACAAGTCACAGTGTGGCAGAAAATTGTACAAATCATGTATCTAATGAAGGACTTGTACCCCCAAGAACTCCTTAAATTCAACATTAATCAAAAGAGTCCAATTTTTTTTTTAAAAAGGCATAGAATTTGAACACACACTTTAGCAAAGAGTGTGAATGAAAGTGAGTAGAAGAGGGCAGATGGAAAGATGTTCAACATTATTTTTCTTTAGAGAAATGTAAATTAGCAGGTATATAAAATGGCCCAGGCTCTATGGAAAACAATCTAGAATTTTCTTATAAAATTAAGCATATTTTTACCATATGATTCAGCAGTCCCCTCCTCAGTATTTACCCTGCAGAAGTTAAAATTATTCATAGCAGCTTTATTTATAATAGTGAAAAACTGAAAACAACCCAAATGTCTTTCAAAAGGTGCATAGATAGATCATAGTACATCCATGCAATGGAATACTATTCAGCAATAAAAAGGAACAACCAATTGATACAAGCAACAACTTGGATGGATCTCAAGGGCATTTTGATGAGTAAAAAATAATAGTCTCTAAAAGTTATTCCATTAACATAAAATTCTTAAAATTATAATATTATAATAATTGAGAGAAGATCAATGGTTTTTAGGGCTAGTTGGGGGTAAGTATAATTATAAACGGGGCATAGTAGGGCATTTCTTTCAGGTGTCAGGACAGTCTGTAGTCTGATCATAATGGTGGTTAGAGAAATCTACACATGTGGAAAATTCAACAAATCTATACACCAAACAAAACAAAATGAAACAAAACAAAAGCAATAAAAACAATGATTACATGATAACAATGATTAAATTTGAATTAGACTTTATTTAATAGCATTACGCTAATATCATTTTCCAAGTTTTCATAATTGTACTATGGTTATTTAAGTTGGTATCATCAGAGAAAGCTGGGAGAAAAAGGTACAGAAACTCTCTGTACTATGTTTGCAATTTCTATGAGTCTAAAATAACTTCAAAATAAAGTGTTTAAGGAATTTTGGTTTTAGCTTCAACATAAAGAGCTTAGGAGCTATCACTTCCAACTTTATCCAAAGAAATAACAAAAAAAAAAAAAGTTGGAAATCAAGACTTTCCTTGGATCCAAGAGAGAACTGAGGTTACAGAGGTCACAATACAAGCTGCCATCTTGAAATCTGAAAAACAAACAAAGAATCAATGTCGGGTCTGCCGCCGGCCGACCCAAACAGCCTTAGCCTCGTTCTTTTTGGTGGGTGAGCAAATGGCCTGGGATTCCTCTTTCCCTCCTGTGCCCTTTGGAAGGAGACGGGGGAAGAGAGCCGTGAAGACAGGTGAGCACACTGCCAGCCCAAACAGCCCAGTTAAAGGACACTCAGACACGGCAGGGGTTCTGTCAAGCAGTTCCATTTATTATCACACAAGCACTTGCTTTTAAAGGCAAATGGGGAAGAGAGGTTTTTTACATAATTTTATCAGCTTAAAGGTCAAGGGCATGCATCCTGTCTCAATGCCTAGCTATTGCAACCACACAGTGTTCATGAGTGTGGAAGTGCATATTTGGCCAATAAGGGCTAAGGCAAGGTTCCCACAGACACCCCCACCCTACTTCCTCCCGGCGCCATCTTAGGCTGCCACATCAATACGCCCTTGTGGGCCCATAATGGCACCACTTTTAATGTCACTTAAGGTGGCATTAGTTTTTAAGGCCTGACAATTCCCCCTTTTTGTTTTAATAAGGCAGCTGGAGGCGGCTAACCTTCCCAGCCTCGCCTCCATTCCCTCTGGTGGCTGTGCCTGTCTTAGGTTGTTTCCGTCTGGAAATCTTACCCGTCATTGACTATCCAGCCAAGGGGGGTGGGGCGGAGCCTTACAGATTGGCCTTGATTTCTTAAAGGGCCATATTGACCCAAGGGCTGGGCTTTCATTATGGGCCACCTCCTCTACCACCTGGGTGAGCATTATGAGAGAAGTGGTGTTGTGCCTTATAAGGGACACAACCTGGCAAGTGGTGTAAAGCCCCAAGATGATTAAGACAAGGAAAATGGCTAGGGGGTCCGCCAGGGAGGACAGCAGGGTGGTGAGCCACGGGGAAGTTGAAAGCCAGCTTTGGAACCAATTATTATTGGCTTCTCACTCTTTTTTTCACTGTTCTAGCCCTTCTCGAAGCTTAGCTAGGGAATCTTTGACCACTCCAGAGTGGTCAGCATAGAAGCAGCACTTTTCTTTGAGGGCGGCACATAATCCTCCTTGCTGTAAGAACAATAGGTCTAGTTCATGTCGATTCTGTAAAACAACTTCAAAAAGTGATGTTAGCGATTTTTTAAAAATGTGATACAGACACCTCCAAGCTGCCAAGATCTATGTCTATTGCCTCCCTAAGGGAAGCTACCTGTTGATGTGCCAAGGCTATTCCAGCAGCCCTGGTACCCGCTCCAATAACTCCCAAGAGGGAGCTGATGGCCACCGCAGCTGCCCCTGTGGCCCGCTTGTTTCGGGTCCGCTTATTTTGGGTTTTGGGGGTGGTGAGATTTGCCACAGTGCTGCAAAAGGGTTTGTTGGCACCTATGCAGAAACCTTTGCCAAGGACCTGCGGGAAGGTGACTCCAGGGTTGGTTTTATTGTGGTTACATACACATTGGCTAGCGTTTACACCTAGCAGAGTGGCACTGGACAATGCTACTGCTTGATTTATCTCTGCCTGCTCATGGCACTCTTCTTCAAAGAAGGCGCAGAACTTGATAAACAAGTTTGGGGGAAGGACAGCCTTAAAGAGCATTTTCCAATCTTGGGTTGTGCAGGGTTGGTGCACTAAACCCTGGAGGATGGTTTCTGCCCATGGGGAATTGGACCCATCCTCTGCAACAGCCTTTTTCAGCTCTTTAAGGTCACGAGCTTCCCAAGGGTACCAAGCGGCCT